>NC_054706.1:6992034-7026604 GCF_016097555.1 Gigantopelta aegis
TAGTGCTAGGAATTTTGAAGGAGCAAAAATTGCCAAAGAGACAAGGTGCGCAATTTTTATTAAGGAAATTTGGCGCAATTTTGAGCGATCGGTCAAAAAAGAAAGATCAAGACGTAATCATTAGAGTCGGATCCTTTAAATATAGAGATCCAGAGATAGACCGGTAAGGAGATAGCATACAGAGAGACCGACGTGGGGACTCCAGAATGAAAACGCTGCTGTTATTCCCTTGGGGGGGGGGGGGGGGGGGGTCTCTGTTGCAGTGTCAACTCTATCGTTCACTTAAGCGCTTATATATATCTTATCTGTATCACATTTTTGTTAACTTTTTTAATCATGTTTTATGCTGGAAAGTTAAATACAAGAACCCACATCACCAACTTGGGACTTCTGTTGCTTCATTTAACGTTCATATAAAACGCATGGCCGTTTTAAGTGTTTCATCGTTCTGACCGCTTGTCCTCTTTTGATTCTTACTGCGGACCGACTTCTTTGTAGTTACCCGATGCCGCACTTCGCAAGGATCTTTTCGTGTCCGTTAAAGTTAATGTTTGTTTTGTTTCACACCACTAGAGCACACTGATTTATTAATCATCGGCTACTGGATGTCAAACATTTGGTAATTTTGACATATAGTCTTATAGAGGAAATCCGCTACATTTTTTTCCATTACTAGCAAGGGTTCTTTTATATGCACCATCCCACAGACAGGATAGCACATACCACGACCTTTAATATACTAGTCGTAGTGGGGTTGTTTTTGGGGGGAGGTTGGGGGGAGGGGGTAATTTTTTAATTGCTGTTGTGGTCTTGTTGGGTGTGTGTGTTTTTTGTTTGTTTGGGAGGTGGGTTTTTTTGGTGGTGGGGGGTGCGCTTTACGTTAATACACCGAATTATCACAACAGGACGAACGTTAGCATTACATCGATCGCTGTCGCCAAACGTAGGTCGGGTATCTCCTATTGTATCCGACGCCATATAACCGTAAATAAAATGTGTTGAGTGCGTCGTTAAATAAAACATTTCCTTCTCCAATCGTAGGTTCGATTCCTGGCATAGCTTAATAGGCTCACCTCAGTAAAGACATGAGCAAGAATGATCACACCAATTGATTCCCAACTCCCCCACAAACCGTTTCCTAACATTTACTGAACAGGCTTTACAGTTTAAATAAACTACTCACTAATACGTCCTGTTTTATTCCGTATTCTTCTATTCTGTAGTTGTATCAGCTTTCAAAGAAATCAGTTATAGAAATGGAATGGCTAAATGATACTTCAACGAACTGTTTCAGAGAGAGAGAGAGAGAGAGAGAGAGAGAGAGAGAGAGAGAGAGAGAGAGAGAGAGCGAGAGAGAGAGAGGACAGAGAGAGAGAGAGAGAGAGAGAGAGAGAGAGATTGGAGAGAGAGAGCGAGAGCGACAGGGAGACAGACAGACAGAAAGAGCAAAACAGAGAGGAGACAGGAGAGACGAGAGAGGAGAGAAGTTACAGAGGAGAGAGAGTACAGAGGGGACAGAGACAGGAGAGAGAGAGAGTGAGAGAGAGAGAGACTAGATAGAGAGAGAGAGTTGGAGAGAGAGAGAGAGAGAAAGAGAGCGAGAGGGAGAGGCAGTGACAGCGAGAGGGAAAGACACAGCGAGACAGGGCGAGAGGGAGTCAGTGAGAGATCAGAGGCAGAAGAGACAGGATAGAGAGACAGACAGAGAAGATCAGAGAAGAGAGAGAGAGAGAGACCAAGAGAGAGACAGACAGACCCACAGAAGAGGGAAAGAGAGACAGCGAGAGAGAGAGAGAGAGAGAGAGAGCGGAGAGAGGGAGAGAGAGACGGGAGGAGAGAGATTGCGGAGAGAGAGAGAGAGAGAGTGAGAGAGAGAGAGAGAGAGGGAGAGATACAGAGAATTAGGGGGAGATAGGACATTAACAGAAAGAGAAAGATGAGAAGAGAGCAGAAGACAGACGGAGAGAGAAGAGAGAGAGAGAGGAGAGAGAGAGAGAGAGAGAGAGAGAGAGAGGGAGAGAGAGAGAGAGAGGAGAGAGAGAGGCAGAGAGAGGAGAGAGAGAGAGATCGGGAGAAACAGAGAGAGAGAGATAGGAGAGATAGAACAGAGAGAGAGATAGAGAGAGAGTGAGAGCGGAGAGAGGACAAGAGACACAGCGAGAGACAGCGAGGAGGAGGAGTAGAGGCAGGAAGAGAGTGACAGATAGAGATACAGACAGAGAAGAGGAGAGAGAGAGAGAGAGAGAGAGAGAGAGAGAGAGAGAGAGAGAGAGAGAGGAGAGAGAGAGAGAGAGAGAGAGAGAGAGAGAGAGAGAGAGAGCATGAGTTTGTTTATGTGCGCATGCCTACTTGTACGAATGTAATCCGGGTTAACGTGGGTATTATTTATGCATACGTCTTCATTGGTATGCATGAGTCTCGCTGCTATTTGATCAAGTGCACTATCCGCCCTAATAACGTACGATCTTATCGAAAAGCTCGGGTTTCGATTTGAAACATGGATAAAACTCAGGCACGCTCTGGAAATAAGAGAAGGGCTGGCAAATAATGACAGGAATACAGGTTTTTTTTAATGCTAGGGTTCAGACTACCAACTTTCACGACGGAGTTGGCGAATTCGCCGATTTCACGACTTCGACAATTATCCAGTTGCTAGTCTGAGCTCTTTTACAACTCGATTCTCGTCGTATACGTCTCCTACGACCGATTAGTTGTTAACCTGAGCGCACCCATTGTTAAACGTCATATTGCTGACATAATACGTCATCAACTGGAGTACCATATAGGCTTCCATACACCCGTCTTGAGTTGGGAAGGAAGACAATGTTTCATTTAACGACGCACTCAGCACATTTTATTTACGGTTATATGGCGTCAGACATATGGTTAAAGACCACACAGCTATTGAGAGAGGAAACCCGCTGTCGCCACTTCATGGGCTACTCTTGGGATCTTTTATATGCACCATTCCACAGGCAGGATAGTACATACCACGGCCTTTGTTACACCAGTTGTGGAGTACTGGCTGGAACGAGAAATAGCCCAATGGGTCCACCGACGGGGATCGATCCCAGACCGACCGCGCATCAAGTGAACGTTTTACCACTGGACTACGTCCCGCCCTGTTGAGTTGGTCAACTCCGTCGTGACAGTTGATAGTCTAACACTAGCATAGCGGCTTCATACCGTACGGGAATATGCAGGGAATGATATTTCATATGAACTTTTTTCTGTTCGCGTGACGGTTACGCAGTTTTAAATTCTGATAACTGACAATTATTGGTTACGCGGTCAATCTTTACATTGTAAAAAAATAAAATTTAAAACTTCAAGGTCATCAAAATTTGTATTCGCTATGCAAATATAATTCAGGTAACTAAACAATCTTAATATCCACCTATTAAACTACTCTATCATTAAATAAAGATACATTTTAGTTTACCTCAGTGAGTGGTCAGTGTTAAAAACAAATAGTATACTACCCATTTTTCTCATCCCATCCCTTTTCATGTCATTTCGGATACAGGGGGAAGGATTTAGCTCTGTCGGTTGAGTGCTCGCCTAAGATGCTTTCGTCGCAGGATCGAACCACCTTGGTGGATCCATTCAACTGATTGGTTTTTTTTTTTCTTGTTTCCAACCAGTGTACCACAAATGATTAAAAGCCGTGGTATGTGTTTTCCTGTCTGTGGGAAGTGCATAATTATAAAAGAGCTTCTCTTGCTACTAATAGAAAAAATATAGCGGGTTTCTCTTCTAAGACTGTATGTCAGAATAACCAAATGACATCCAACAGCCGATGATTAATAATGAATGTGCTCTAGTAGTGTCGTTAAACAAACAAACAAACTTGATTTTCTTTATGTTCTATTGTTTAAACAGTTTCAAAGGAACTTCTGAGCTTGTATCCTTTCATATGACTGAAATACTCGCTCTGTTAATGTCACGCAAACGCTTAACAGTTTTGCTTTTACTTACATGAGTAAAGTTACTCAAGTGGCGGCTTTGGCCCAGTGGTAAAGCGTTCGCCTGATGCGCGGTTGGTCTAGGATCGATCCCCGTCGGTGGACCCATTGGGCTATTTCTCGTTCCAGCCAGTGCTCCACAACTGGTGTAACAAAGGTCGTGGTATGTACTATACTGTCTGTGGGATGGTGCATATAAAAGATCCCTTGCTGCTAATCGAAAAGAGTAGCCCATGAAGTGAAGAATACGGGTTTCCTCTCTCAATCTGTGTGGTCCTTAACAATATGTCTGACACCATATAACTGTAAATAAAATGTGTTGAGTGCGTCGTTAAATAAAACATTTCCTTCCTTCCTTAAATTTACTCATGAGCAAATTTACTCATATGAGTACAGTTTGAGCATGCATCTGGGGTATAAGACTCTGTTAGTTGCCAAATGTTTGACATCCAATAGCAGAAGATTAATTAAACAATGTGCTCCAGTGGTGTCGTTAAACAAAACAAACTTCTTCTTTTTTAGGATACAATCCTCAATTATTCAGAATTTCGGAAGTGTTATGGCTGCATTATGTAGTTAGCTCCCTTGTGTACCCCGTGAAAAGTGTTCGCTTGCTGTTTTTGCATAGATCCATATTTGAAGGCTATTTATTAGCAATTATGAAACAAATTCCTAATCTCAGTGATAACCCAGGATTTGTTTTTGTAAAACACATTTTGTGTTTCACCGCGAGCACTGTTTTTCGCTACAGTGAGGCTCGGTGTTAAAGCATCAAGTAGACGGATGGCCTAACCACGACGCCACGATGCCGGCTCTTTTTTTTCATTGTGAACAACTGAATAGCTAAACGTTTATTCAAATGAAGATTTTCGAAACGTTATATGTATGTGTCATCTTCGCCAACTCTTTCTTGGGTGTGATTTGTTTAGGTGTAGATGTTTTAAAAAGTTAAAATTTGTTTTCTTTCACGACAGCCCTAGAGCACACCATTAATAAATTAATCATCGGCTATCGGTAATTTGGTAATTCTGACACGCTATATTGTTCCACTAGCAGCAATGGATCTTTTATATGCACTTTCACACAGACAGAAAAGCCATCAAATATGGATATATGCAAATACAGGAAGCGAACACTTTTCACGGGGTAAAAAAGGGAGATAACTGTATAAAGCACCCATAACACTTTCGAAATTCTGAATAACTGAGGATTGTATCTGGAAAAAAAGCTTGTTTTGTTTAACGACACCACTGGAGCACATTGTTTAATTAATCATCTGCTAGTGGATGTGAAACATTTTGTAACTCTTAGTGAGGAAACCCGCTACATGTTTCTAAGTATACAAAAAACATGCATTATCATGGGTGTAGCACAAAACATTTATCTTAAAGGCGCACACCCTAGTTTTAATTTATTTTTAAAAAAAATGGACACTAAGTTTAGTTAATCTAAACCTGTAACACGTTTGGATAAAGTTACAACAAAGTGAAAGAAGAGTCTATGACGTTAAAACCGGAAAACATCCTCAAAAATAGACTAGAACTCGAATCAATAACCGATACTTCTCAGACGCACGTGCGTTTTTAAAAATATGAAAAAAAAGCATTTTGTGGTATTAGAAACAACAGGATGACCAGAAACACTTCGATTCTACGGAAATGGATTATCTAAACAATAAAATATAAGTAATGTTTGATTTCAGTGATCATAAACGGCTCTGATAGCGAAAAAACATGTTGTAGTGTTTAAAAACTAGGGTATGTCCCTTTAAAGGGACATTCCTGAGTTTGCTGCATTGTAAGATGTTTCCAACTAATAAAATATTTCTACGATTAAACTTACATATTAAATATATTTTCTTGTTTTGAATATCAGTGTCTGTATATTCAATGTGTTTCTGGTCGTCTTAATATTTGTAAGAATCCCAAACTGGATTTTGTCTTGAAATAATTTCGTACGTACGAAAAAATAATATTTTAGGAAATAAAATGAAATTTAACCTACTACAAATATTAGAACTATCAGAAACACGTTTAATATGCAGTCACTAATATTTTATGCAGAAAAATATATTTGATATGTAATTACAATCGTGAAAAAGTATCTGTTAGCCGATAACATCTTAAGAATTTCCGCAAACTCAGGAATGTCCCTTTAATTTGTTTTAATTACGACTTCAAAGAGCTCCACACTTTTACGTTTCTTTATTTTTTATAACATAGAAGGGTTTATTGTGCCATACTTTGGCATACGAGCCAGAGTGTGTGTGGGGGGGGGGGGGGGGGGGGGGGGGGGGGGGGGGGGAGGGGGGGGGGGGGAGGGGGGGGGGGGGGGGGGGGGGGGTGGGGGGGCAAATGCCCCCAAGGCTGGATCAAATCCTCAAAATCGTGCAAAACAGATAGAGATATTCGGACAAGCTGACCATGCCTGAAACATTTTCACCTTGTATTTCCACTATTCTACTCACAGTTTCAGTTGTAACCCATGTAAAAATGCGCAGATTCGTTAGTAATCCTATATAGCCGTTTGGAAGTAATCCTAATATGAATGCATGTTATCCAGATTCGGATATTTTCGATTACTTTGGGCAAAAAACAGTCTGCCCTTTTACAAAAAGAAAAAGAAAAAAAAAGAAAGAAAAAAGAAGAAGCCCGTACACCTATAAACTTTGGTAAGCTATGGACAAATCTCAGTGGAAGATTTACAAATAAATGTAGTATTCTACCCAACAAATGACTATTGATCCTGGAGCTGGAAATAAGATTTAAGTTTGTTTAAATTCAATATTTGTTCAAAAGGCGTCTGGCGTGTCACGGTGACTGTCTGGCGTATATCCAATGATCGAATCGATGGGATCCAGTCTATTGACGACAGGTATTATCTTCTCAGTAGTGTGTTCATGAGGCCCAGCGCCCGCGAACAGCTTGACTGGTACCATCGTTTTCTATAACATCACATCCATCTAACTTTAGACGGGGCAGAACGTAGCCCAGTGGCAAAGCGCTCGCCTTATTCGCGGTCAGTCGGGGATCAACACCCGTCGGTGGGCCCATTGAGCTATTTCTCGTTCCAGCCAGTGCACTACGATTGGTATATCAAAATCCGTTTTATGTCCTGTGACGGTACATGCTCTTAATTTCTTTTCGCCTGTGGCGATATTAATTGTTTTAGAGGGTCGTGTGCAGTTCCAATGCACACCCAGACCAGTTGTGGAGGCCATGTGGCCAGTAGTTACGTAATACCTCCGCGAGTGCGGTTTTTACGACCGTGATTCTAGCGAACTGGCGACGACCAGTCTAGGCTTGTAAGCAAAAATACCACTTGGTCGCTGTGGAAATCTACACATCATAAGATTCGGTTCCGCGTACTGTCTCCGGACCAGTCTGGGATTTTATAATAAATAGCTAGGGTTTTAGAGATATCAGGGAGAAACATATTGGAAGGCTTCCAGGGAACGCGTCCGTTTGGACTTGGTAAATATTATTTCTGCTCTGTGCATAACCTTGATGTGATTGATGTGACTTTAAATATTTTAATACTGTATTATACCAATATTATTTAGACGGTGTTTCCGGTAATCTGACGAAGTAAACTGTAGGCTTCACTGTTCTAATATTATTAAAGCTTAACCAGTTATCCTAGAGGACCTAGGTAAACTGTAGGTTATTGTCTTTATTGTGATAGGTACCAGTATTAATTCTGTATTACAAGGTTACTGAATGAGTAGTAAGGGTTAATTAAAAATTAACCAGTTAGGAATAGAGTTGTAATTCCTTTATTAATTAAGTTCCCCTGGTAGCGTTTCTCAATTATCACACGTGTGGGTGTTGTGTCACGGTGAAGTGATTAGAATATTGTGTAAACTAGACACCTAGAGATTAACTAATTAAGTGATCAGTTCGGGTTATTATTTGTTGTTGTTAATTAACTACTGCGGCAGTACATTTGTCAGCGTAGTATTAATACAGATTCCAAAGTGTATTGTGTTTTTGTTTTTCTAGTGAACTAAACGTGCTATATTATATACTTTATATAAGATCTTATCTCTGATCAATACGACCTAGTTAAGGCGGCGGTGTTGAGGGCGTATGAATTACGACCCGAGGATTATCGTTTACGGTATAGCGAGTTGAGAAAAACGCAGGGTCAGTCTTATAGTGAGTTTGTGGCTAAGAAGGCAGGGATGTTTGATAAATGGGCGGTGTCTCATCAGGTAGAGTCATATACCGAGTTACGGGAGTTGTTGATCTTACAGGACATTAAAAATGGATTACCAGTTAGCTTACGTATTCATTTAGAGGATCGTGATGTCAAAAAGATAGAGGAGGCAGGCATATTGGCAGATGATTACGTGTTAATACACAAAGCTCAGGCAGTACAGGGTAGCTCTTTACAACAGGGTGATAAGAAGAAATTTCAGCCAGGTTTTTCCCGGGAAAGTAACCATCGGGGAGAGTCATCTAGTTGGTCAGCTAGTCAGGCAAGGAATGTACCTGGTGGGCAAAGTAAGGATAAACCTGCATTATCAGCCAATGCACGAACTTTTCGTCCACATTGCAGTTACTGTAAAAAGGATAACCATCTTGTCGGGGACTGTTTTAAAAGGAAACGCGATAATGCGCAAGTGGTCGGTTTAGTGAGGTCAGCTCCGCTAGCGAGAGAATTAATGGTTAGTCCCATGGCAGAGAAAGTAAACCCGTATGTGTCGACTGGTATAGTTTGTGAGTCCTAAGGCAATATCAATCTATCGAGATACCTGGTGTAGTCAGTCACTGATCACGTTGGATATACAGTTAGGAGAGATATTTGGATAATCGTGTTTTCTTCAGTTACGGGTATTATAGGATCCCCGTGACATGTCCTATCCTGTCTGAGGGGTGATGCATAAAAAGATCCCTTGCTACTAATGCCAAGAAGAAAAGAAAGAAAAATGTAGCGGGTTTCCTATGCGTCCAAATTACCAAATGTTTGACATCTAATAGCCGATGATTAATAAATCAATGTGCTCTAGTGGTATCGTTAAAAGAATTTGTTTTAACTTACGTCAAACACAAGAACCAATTTAACGAGCGACTGCGTTAGCTCGCGCTACTGAACATGTCAGTTTTATTAGCGCAGAAACATCCGGTTTGCCCTTTCACCGAATGACAATCCGTTAGCGTATACGATAGACGTACTTGACAGATATTGTACTTAGGAGAACGACGATTAATTTAGTAGTACTAGTGTAATACGGTCAAGCCATCTCGTATAAGATATATCTGTGAACTGTGAGATTTCGGTTGACGTAAGACTAATAAGTGGCGGACCAAGCGAGAATATGGTGGTGGTGCAGGGGTGATGACCATGACTCCCTCTAGCTGGAAGGAAGGACGAACATGTTTTATTTAACGACTCACTCAACACATTTTATTTACGGTTATATGAAAAGGAAAGGGAATGTTTTATTTAGCGACGCACTCAACAATTTTTAGTTACGTTATACGGCGTCGGACTTATGGTTGAGGACCACTCAGATATTGAGAGAGGAACCCCGCTGTCGCCACTTCATGGGGTACTCTTTCGCGATTATCAGCAAGGGAATCTTTTATATGCACCATCCCACAAATAGGGTAGTACATACCACGGCCTTTTTTTTACACCAGTTGTGGAGCACTGGCTGGAACGAGAAATAGCCCAATGGGCCCACCGACGGAAATCGGTCCTAGATCTACCGCGCATCAGGCGAGCCATGTACCACTGAGCTATGTACCCCCCCCCCCCCCCCCCCCCCCCCCCCCGCCCCGGCACACTCACACAGCTGGAGACCTACCCTCCGGATGATGACCAATTTATACAACAGTCGTTTTCGAACATTACACTCTCTTCTAGAGGTCAATTTTATATAACAGAATTTTTACTTTGAAACCTACTTGTCGAGATTAACTAAATTGCGTAAGTCAAATTTAAGATTACCAATCGAAACTGGCAAATGGTTTAACGTTCCTAGAGAAAATAGAATATTCAGACTTTGTAATACTGATATTGGAGATGAATACCATTTTTTATTCAATTGTATAAATGATAATATTGAAAACAGAAGAAAATATATAAAACTATATGATAGAATTCATCCTTGCGTTTTTAAAATGAAAGGTATGCTGTCATTATATAATGAACCATTATTAAAAAAAAAGAAGTAGCTATTTTTATTAAAATATTATCTAGTGTTTAGCTATTTTTATTAAAATATTATCTAGTTTTTAGCTTTTTATTGCATATCTTGTGTCCTATGTTAACTATAGATACTTCCATGTTGACGCCTGTTCTTGTCATGTATGGGGCGGGACGTAACCCAGTGGTCAAACGCTCGGGATCGATCCCCGTCGGTGGGCCCATTGGGCTATTTCTCGTTCCAGCCAGTGCACTACGACTGGTATATCAAAGGCCGTGGTAAGTGCTTTCCTATCTGTGGGATGGTGCATATAAAAGATCCCTCTCCCACCCACCCCAAACCTTTTTCTGTCCTGGACAGAGGAGCCAGCGTACGTTGCACCCGCGCCCATGACAGGCGTGTGCTACAATAGCTTGTTCTGAATGTGCGCGTTAAAACCTATGACCTGACCCGACCTGACCTGACCTTGATGGAAGGAAGATAGTCTGATGCTAGAAAACCGGGGATGGTTGTAAAAAAGAAAAAAAGAAAAAAAACGCAACATAAAGCAATGTGCTCCTCACAAGCTTTGGATATCAGGCTTTAACGTCATGGCAGCGCCATTCAAACAGCATTACGTTAAAGTCTGGACTTTATTAAGTCTAGACTTTAAGTTTTATAAGCACGTGCCCTGATGTGATTATACAAGGACAATTACAGTGACATGGAAATGGATGTTCTTGTGAGTATGTGGTGATTGTAAAAGTGTCAGTTGCCAAAATAGTTTGGTACATGCCCGAGAACTTGATGATCTAGGCTTATTTTTCGTACTATGGCGATTTGAATTGCTTTATTGAACAAAATAATACACCACAAATTGTCTGCTGATATTATTTGAGATAGCATATCAGGGAATATTTGAAATTATTGGCATTATTTTAGACATTCGCTTTCCTCCGAGACAATTTGTCTGAATCTGTTATCATACCTATCATTTGTGATATTACACCATTAAGGATTAAGCACGAGTGGACTCTAGTACTCGAGGGTCAAACTAGACCCTGACTCGAGTACCCGATGATAATGATACTGTGACGGAACATGCGCTTAAATTTGTTTCGCCTGTGGCGATTTTAATTGTGTTAGAGGGCCGTGTGCAGTTTCATTGCACGTAGCCCAGGTGGGCAACTTGTTACGTAATACTTCGCGCGATCGGGCATTCCAATATGCACTTAGTCCAGCTGTGGAGGCCATGTGGCGAGTAATTACGTAATACCTCTGCCAGTGCGGTTTTTACAACCGTGATTTGGCGACGATGGCGTCAGTAAGTCTGACGATCAGAGAGAAATAATACCGCTTGGTCGCGGTGGAAATATCAGATGATAGGGGAGGTACCGCCTTGTACCCCCAGGCGAATTCTGTTTTTATAACAAAAATCTAGTTTTAGAGATATCGAGGAGAACGAACTAGGAAGGCTCCAGGGGATCACGGACGTCGTCCACTGAACGACCTATATGAGTTCAGACGGGACTTTGGTAATTATATATTTTCTGCTCTGTGTATAACCTTGATGTGATTGATGTGACTTTAAAAATTTTAATACTGTATTATACCAATATTCTTTAGACAGTGTCTTCGGTCATCTGACGAAGTAAATCGTAGACTTTTTGTTCTAACATTATATGAGTATTTGGTAATATAAAGCTTAGCCAGTCATCCTAAAGGATCTAGGTAAACTGTAGGTTATTGTCTTTATTGTGATAGGTACCAGTATTAATTCTGTGTTACACGTTACTGAACGAGTAGTAAGGGTTAATTAAAAATTAACCAGTTAGGAATAGTGTTGTAATTCCTTTATTAATTAAGTTCCCCTGGAAGCGTTTCTAAATTATCACACGTTACTGAAACGAGTAGTAAGGGGTTAATTAAAAATTAACAGTTAGGAATGGTGTTGTAATTCCTTTATTAATTAACTTCTCCTGGAAGCGTTTCTCAATTATCACACATGTGGGTGTTGTGTCACGGTGAAGTGATTCGCATATTGTGTAACTAGACACCTAGAGATTAACTAATTAAGTGATCAGTTCTGGGTTGTTATTATTGCTGTTATTAATTAACTACTACGGCTGTACATTTGTCAGCGTAGATTAATACAGATTCCAAAGTGTATTGTGTTTTTGTTGTGTTTCTAGAGAACTAACGTGCTATAATAATATATACTTTATATAAGATCGTATCTCTGATCTTACCTAGAGACGAGCCATACTAGGGTTTAACCGCCTGTTACAGAGAGATCTAATAGATATACAGTTAGGAGAGAGATTTAGATAATCGTGTTTATCCAGTTACGGGAATTATAGAATCCCCGTGACAGATACTAAGGAATAAAGTACAATAGCATTAAGTATCTTAATTCCAGAGCTGAACATGAATGCCAAATCATGCCATTGTCTTGCATTTCACATATTCGATTGTTTTCCCTTCCATGTCTCATAGCCCTATATTGTAACAGTCAGCAAGCACATGGCAAAATGATGTAACAAACAATAATTAAATAAGACTACTTTTCCTTGTACAGCTACTCGTGTCCTGTGAACGGACTCGAGTCTTGCTAGACTCGACCCGTTCCCGAGTACTCGAGTACTCGTAGAGACCCTAGTCTGTGGGTAAATCTATGAATATACTATCGTATCTGCTGGAAACTACACATTGTTTATCTTAAAGGGACACGCCCTAGTTGTTAACCATTACGCCGTAGTTTTTCGCTATTAAACCCATATTCTCACAAATAAAATTGCACTTTACTTACATTTTATTATTTAGAATATACATTTCCATTCACCTGAAGTGTTTTTTGGTGATCTTGGTAATCCTGGTGTTTGTAATACCACAAAATGCATGTTTCGTATTTCTTAAAAACGCACGCGCGTCTGAGAAAAAAACCGTTGAGCAGACAAGGTCTAATCTATTTTTAGAGGGGATCTTCCCGTTTCAACGTCACAGACGTTGAAATACCACGTGACCGTTATCATTTTGGTCCGGTTTGTTTTCTCGTGCACGGTTGGTGCAATTAACATCCGATTTGTTGTCGTTTGCTTGTCGTTCATTTGTGAGGTTTTTCTTCACAGTTCGTGAACATTTTCATTAACAATAAAGTTCAGACAAGTATCTCAATACAAAACGTTACAAACCCTTAAAACCAATAATTTTGCTAAGTCTTACGATATCTGGAGAGGGAATACAACCTTTGGGGGGGGGGGGGGGGGGGGGGGGGCACAAGCTATATTGTTACCTTTATTTAAATAGAGTAGGACAATTTATTTTTAGAAAAACCCTTACATTTTCGTCCTTGGGAGGGGGAAGTGCCTCCCAACGTCTGGTTCCTACAGACTGTACTACTACTACTACTACTACTACTACTACTACTACTACTACTACTACCACCAACAATAATAAACGGTGCATCTAATTGCTAGTAACAATAGTTTAGCCACTAGTACCCGGTGCCGAATAGCAAATGTAGGCTAATTGAGGTATATATATATAAAATTTATTATTTCAAACACTGTAGTATAGTCAACATGGTCAGTGACGGACTATCATTGTCGTCTTATTCCGATTCAAGTATCATGATTGCTGCAGCAGCCACTTCCTCAACAGAAGCACCCATGTCGGTAAAGTAACGTTCTGTTCCAAACTCATTCCTTTCGCTGTCCAGGACAGAACAGTTGGAACATGCCCAGAAGAGGTGAAAGGAACGCACCCCAAGTCTGTGTGCACTCTGAGAAATGTGTCGTGACATAGGCATTTCTGTGCTTCGAGCGACATCTACCGGTGACATCAGAAAACTAACTTTCAAAATTATTTCAAGTAATTGGGTCACGGTGATTCCCATGGTATTTATCGATATAAAACCTGCTTTTTTACTCTATTTTATAAAAACGTGATCTAAATGTGTTTCAGTTTTGTAGACTAACAAAAATTAGAATTAATTTTCGCGGGCTGAAACTAGGGCGTGCGACTTTAAATATGAGCAAACCGAGTCATGATGACGCAATATGACATCATATTTGCGTCATAACATCATGGCACGTCATAATATATTTTTAACAAGATACTTTGGTTCTTTGGTATCATATTTCTATCTACTTATAGTATTTTTATGGGATCTAATGTCAAACGTTTACAAAACAGAGGCCTCAAAGATTATGTTGGCCGCCATATTGGATTTAGGTAATTAACACCTTTTTCCGATATCAGATTATAGATATAATGTTCAGTGGGGTCAGGTCAACAATATAAAACAAAACAAAAATCTTCTGTTGCCATTTGTTAAGGGTTGAGTCATCTTTTTTCTGGCCTACGTCCACAAGACTCGACAATGGTGTATTCGATCTTTCTGAACGGGGAATAGGAGGAAGGTCTCATTGCGCTGGTGCTGAAGTAACCATGATTACGGTGATGTTTCATGGTGTCATCGCGCGAATTGTCGTAAGCCCATTTGGCAGACTGCCACTTGTCCACCTTTACGAAACTTTTGTAGCACCCGACGATTGGGTTGGTGAATATCATGAACAGCGACAAGTCGGTTCCTACCAGTTCATACTCCAGTCCTCAACCCACTCCCGTGAAAATGGCGCGCTGTTTGGTGGCGACACACGCGATGCTTCCGGTACCAGGCTCGATAACCAATGGCTGCGGAGAAACAAACCAAGTGCCTTCTCGGAAGTACTCGTCCTTAAAGTGAAGATTTCGGTCAGTTCCGTTGATGATCGCGAGTTCCAGCGAACGGAATCGGCTTCCGAGGTCTGCTTCTCCGAAGTTGCCGTAACAGCGTATGGCGTAAGACAGCAGGAGCCAATTTCACTAAACATCGTAAGCTACGTTTTGCACGTAAACGTAAATCTACGACTGAAGAGCATTTCACAAAGAAGTGTAAACGTAAGTTACGAGTAGAGTTAGACGTAAATCTAAGAGTGCCCTCGACCACAACTAGTCGCACACGTAAATTGCTACATCCACTTCGATAATTCATAAAATGGTCACACTTTTGATTTTTGTAAAATGTTTAACAAATTAACTCCCTTTATTAATCCAGTGATAGTCAGTTTTGTTACCTGTGTCATTTGATCCACTTAGGGCGGGATTTAACTCAGTCGGTTGAGTGCTCGCTTGAGGTACCAGCGTCACAGAATTGAACCACTTCGGTGGATCCATTCAACTGATTTTTTTTTCTGGTTCCAACCAGTGCATCACAGCTGGTCAAAGGCCGTGGTATGTGCTTTCCTGTCTGTGGGAAAGCGGATATAAAAGATCCCTTGCTGCATTAGGAAACAAATGTAGCGGGTTTTCTCTAACAACTACTTGTTAGAATTACCAAATGTTTGACATCGAATAGCCGATGAATAATAAATCGGTGTGTTTTAGTGGTGTGTTAAACAAAAGCATATTTTTTTTTTTTTCAAATAGGCTGACAGCGTTCTATTAAGACGAGTCTGTATATTTTTTTATATATGCAAATGTATGCAGCAAAGAAAAACAGACGATAGTTTCCCCCAGTACCTATTGCCTGTACCAGCTCCCATTAAACGCAGGGCCGTACCGTGGTCTGGACATGGGGGTGTGGTAAACTGTCCTGAAAACGCGTCTCTTCTTGTCTTCATTACGAATATTTCGGACCTCGGCTCATTTGCCTTGCACAAACTCAGCTTGCTCCTATTACAATTCTGTGACAACCCTATCCCCTTTACAAATGTCTAGATCCGCCCCTGCTATCAAATGTATTTTTTTTAAAGTTATATTTGACGCACTATACCATGTTTTACTTTCATTTTTTTAAAATTCAACATCATATTTTCTCTACAATTTAGAAATAAAAGATATATTCCATGCACAAATGACTGCCTGGTCAACTGACTATTATTTTGATTGGGATGAAAACAAAAAAAGAAACCCACCCAAAATACACCCGAACAGTGGCGTAGCGTGGGCGGGGCCACTGGGGCGATTGCCCTGGGCGCAAAATTCTGGACTGGTGGAAGGGACTCGGGGAGTGCTAACGGTCCACTGGTTAGGGGGCGCAATGCCTTGCCCCGGACGCTGGCAACCCACGCTACGCCACTGCACCCAAACGTCATTTTGCATTTTGCCTGCACAAATAATAAACTCGTTTATGACCTGGGGAAATTTTAGTTGCGGATTCATGGTGTGGACATGCCTTTTTTTTTTATCTTTTTTTTTTTTTAATGCATATCGATATATCCAAATCAGGCCAGTAGGAACCGGAGGGGGACTGGGGGTACGCCCCCCCCCCCCCCCCCCACACACACACACTTGTGAGACTTTTTTTTATCACATTAATTTTTACCATTGTAACCCAAAATCTGATATAGAGATTGTACCCGAACCATCAGTGCCACCCCCCGCCACCCCCCACCCCCCCCACCCCACACACACACAAACACAATCCCAAAGCATATATAGGGAATTGACCCATAATATAGTGTTTTTAACTACATAGGTATGCATCGCATCACATCTTTTCCCGCCCAAATCGCTTCTCTGACGTCATCATTAGCCTCGGACGTGAAGGCGTGTGTGTGTTTCCTGTTGAGAAATTGACCCCTCCGTACGGCGTGATTGACAACCGCGCTGGACCAATCATGTTTCGCAGTTCATAAACCGCGGGCCAAACTTTGTTTGGACGCCGTTAGGTTAGACAACATAATTTTTTTCGATGTGTAACATTTTTGTATAGTTAGCATTAAAATGAGTTAAAATAATTGTCTCCTCCAACTGAATTATAATCATAGTAAACATATACTTCTGCTGACATGTGTTAACAGCGATGACAACTATGCGGAGCCTACGATTGACGTAAAATCAGTGTTTTCCTGCGAAACCGTCAAAGTGAAGTTTATGTAGGGACCCTGAAATGTTTTGAAGCAAAAAAAGAAAAGAAAAAATACTTGTGATTTTTTGCAATTGGAACAGACCTACCGGTTATGGTTTCTCGGTTTGATTCGATTTAAGCCAGTGCATCACGACTAGTGTATATGAAAGGCTGTGGTATGTGCTATTCTGTCTGTTGGGTGGTGTGTGTATATATATATATATATATATAGATACCTGGCTACTAATGTAGCAGGTTTGCATGTATACATGTCAAAAGTATACAATGTTTGACATCCAAGCTGATGATTAATAATTCAATGTGCTCTAGTGGTGTCTTTAAACAAAACAAACTTTAACTTATCCATTAGTCCCCCTCCATCTCACCCCTCAATTAAAAGAACCCAATTTTACCATAATATATATTAAAACAATTCCTCACCTAACAGCAGATCAATTACCAATCTTGGGTAATTTATAATAAATACTGGTAAGACATTTTATTATTCCTTTATTGTTATTCTTAGAATTTTCAACTTAATGGTTTCTGTCAGAGGCTACTGAGGTTAAACTTCTGTACCCTAAAATGTTGGAAATTAATAGATATATTTTTTAATGTTTAGATAAATGATAGTAAAAGAACTGCTGTTTATAAATGGTGATGTGCTTGAAATGTAATGTCCTAACCGTAATTTCAAAACATTTCAAACCCATAACCACCTAGATGAGGCACTTACATCTCTTTTGTTTTTATTACCTACCCTAAATATGATTTTCTTTTGGAGACAGTAGTTTTGTTTTTCATCATTATTTTATACCCCAAATTTTAGCAAAGCATAGGCATTTTTCTTCTTCCACATGTCATGTTATATGTAGCTTTGTGCAACTTTCTAATAGAAATCAAATAACATCATCAAAGTTAAATACATTGTTTACTACTTTTCTTAATTTACTGCTATACTTTTTTAATTTTATACTTTGTTTAGTCACACTGATTTTGTTTCCTGTTAAAAAAAATGTTTTCCTAAAATTAAATTAAACTTTAAATTAATGCAACGATATGTAATTAAGTTAAGTCAAATGGATGTTAAATACTTAACATGTTTGTTTTTATATATTTCCGCAACTGGACCAATGGATGTGGAGTCATTGATTAGATGTCGAAAATGAGATTCTGAAGACAAACTATTAAACAAATTACATTGCATCTTAATATTGAGAACATAATGATAGAAATAATAGAACAGTTTCAACTGATATGTGAAACAAAAACTGGGGCAGGGGGTGAAATTGCTGCTGAAAATGAAACACTTTCAACAATTTCATTTAATACAATATTTTGTAGGTTTTTTGTGTTTGACATATTGCTGCTAAGGAGTAATTCAGACTTCCAAGATGTGGGATTCAGTCTGACACCACCCATCAAATGGTAATCCTTAATTGCTCAGTTGACTGTACAAGTTTCGAGGATTTGGAGATAGATGCCACAGAAAGATACATTTTTGAATAAATATATTTATCTGTACCAGACTGCATGGGGATTAATATGTAAAGACCCTCTCTTTGAGAAAAAAGAAAATGTTTGGAAGTATTCTTATAATAAATATTAAACAAATTGTGCGAACTGCAATCTGTGGTTTAGTTTCATGTTAAACTAGTGTAATATATAATTTTGCCTCTTTTTAAAAACATTTTATTTTTTTTTATTTTTTTTTACATACTTTTTTAAAATTAAATTTTTATTTTGTATAATTATTATTGTTCTGTAAGCATAGGTTGTCTTATAATATTTACTACTAATTTTTATCTGCCTATGCCTCTAGAACAGATAAATCTTTGTGAGTACATGTTGTGCTGACTGTAGCCAATGCACCATAACTGGTGTATCAAATGCTCTGGTATGTGCTATCCTGTCTGTAGGATGGTACATATTAAAGATCCCTTGCTACTAATGGACAAATGTAGCGGGTTTCCTCTCTAAGACTGTATGTAAGAATAACCTAATGTTTGACATCCAATAGCCGATGATTAATAATCAATGTGCTCTAGTGGTGTTGTTAAACAAAATGAACTTTAACTTTTTCTCATCCTATTAACAGCATTTCTGACTACATTAGGAAGGAAGGAACAAATGTTTTGTGTAACGACGCAGTCTACACATTTTTACTACGGTTATATGGTGTGCGGCCATATTAGTTTAGGACCATACAGATAACGACATGAGGAAAAACCTCTGTCGCCTCGCTATAGACTACAATTTTCGATTGGAATCCAGCGATCTTCGATTCGCACGATCCCACAGACGGAAAGGTACATACCCCTGTCTATTGTTACTCTAGTTGTGGCCCACTGGCTAGAAGGAGAAATAGCCCGATTAAATGGCCCAATGATGGGTGATCGCTTAAGGCAAGCGCTAACACCATTGGGCTACCTCCCGCCCCCTCACCCACCCCTTCTTAGAGTTTCAAGAAACGTATTTATAACACCAAGGTCATATGGTTTAGGTATACAAATGTTATAATAACTATGACTATTGTGTGAAATATAGCTGAAATTGAAGCATACTCACACAGGTTTGAACATTATCTGTTACAGAAGTGAGAGTCTGAGACAGAAATACAAAACTACTTGTTTTATGCAGTCAGAGTCCGGACTCCCAGACAGGATAGGACAGGATAGGACATACAAACACCTTTGGTATACCAGTCGTGGTGCACATTTTTCCATTAGTATCAAGGGCTCTTTTATATGCACCATTCCACAGACAGGATAGAACATACCACGGCCGATGTTATACCAATTGTGGAGCACTGGCTGGAACGAGAAATAGCCAAACGGGCCCACCCTCGGGAATCGATCCTAGATCGATCGCGCATCAGGCGAGCGCTGTACTACTTAGCTATGTCTCGCACCCCTCCCCCTCCCCCCAGCTCACACAGAAAACCGTCCTGAATCGATGTCACTTCTTGCCAATAAATTTGATTTGTGATCGTAATTACCTAAATATTCGTCGGGTACTTTGCATAGCAACATTTTCAAACGCTAGCTGTATGCAAGTATATAATGTTTATGCGCTAGGACTAATGTGTTCTGATTTCTTGCGTATAATTGCAGTTTAATCGGACGTGGATTTTTTTAAAATCAAATACTTGCAGAAATCCAGTACCATCCTCAATCTGACGAGAGCTAAGCTGTCACATCACGCGATATTGTTACATTTATTCAGTTTAGTATGCATTTTCCTGTCCGAGTCCTAGATAATCAGTCGGAACTCTTCGGTGGATTTTACGAATCATTCCGAAAGATTACCGGATAACCTGATATGGTGAATACAGATCTAGCTTGTTGTTTATATGTCTGACAGACGGACAACTCCATTAAAGGGACGGTCGTGAGTTTGCAACCATTGGAAATATTTTTATTTAACGACGCACTCAACACATTTTATTTACGGTTATATGGCGTCAGGACCACACAGATATTGAGAGAGGAAACCCGTTGTCGCCACTTCATGGGCTACTCTTTTCGATTAACAGCAATGGATCTTTTATATGCACCATCCCACAGACAGAATAGCATATACCACGGCCTATAATATACCAGTCGTGGTGCACTGGCTGGAACGAGTAGTCTTAGAGAGAAAACCCGCTATATGTTTCCATTAGTAGCAAGGGATCTTTTATATACACCATCCCACAGACAAGATAGCACATACCACAGTCTTTGATATACCAGTCATGGTGCACTGGCTGAAACGAGAAATAGCCCAATGGGCCCAATGACGGGGATCGATCCTAGATCGACCGTGCATCAGGCGAGCGCTTTACCATATTTCCAAATAATAATAGCAAACAAAAGTTAAAGTTTGTTTTGTTTAACGACATCACTGGAGCACATTGATTATTTAATCATCGGCTATTGGATGTCAAACATATCGTAACTCTGACACATACTCATCAGAGGAAACCCACTACATTTTTCCTAACGAAGCAAGGGATCTTTTATATGCACTTTCCTACAGACAGGAAACAACATACCACGGCCTTTAACCAGTTGCACTGGTTGGAACGAGATAAAATACCAATCAGTTGAATGGATCCACCGATGTTGTTCGATCCTGCGACGTTGTTATCAAGTTACATCTTGAATATAGTTTATTGTTTAGAATATCAGTTTCTGTATATAGAATGTGTTCCTGGTCATCCTAACGTTTAGAGGAATGAATGGGTGGATGGACGAATGAATGAACGAACGAATGAACGAACGAACGAAAGGATGAATGAATGAACGAATGCATAAAAGAACGAACAAACGAAGGGAATTAGGAATGAATGCATGCATGCATTTATGAATGAATGAATGAATGAATGAATGAATGAATGAATGAATGAATGAACGAATGAACGAACGAACGTTCAAAGTAATGAATGAATGAATGAATGAACGACCGAACGAATGTACGACGGTCTGAATCCAAAACCTACCACGCCTATCAAAACCAATACAAGGCGGAGGTCGCTGATTCGACAACCGAGGCATTATATTTCCACCATGGGACAAACAAATTACGGACCACACAGATTCCTGTTGGCGGAAATCCGCTGTTAACGTCATTACTAATAAAATTGATTTAAGCAGCGTATCAACACCACCCAGGCAGGTTAGTACATACCACGGCCTTTGATAAAAGTGTGGGATCGATCCCAGGCCGAATTTAAGGCGAAGGGGGGGCTCGGGGGGCTTGGTCTTCTTCAGGGGGAACGGGGTCACATCCCATTTAAGAGATTTAAATAAATGTTTAATTAGCAACCATCATTTTACCTGAAAATGGCAGTTCCATTTTGGTGTGGTACCCTAAGAAACTAAATGATGTCTTTATTACCAATGGTGTATTTTTTGCATACCAGCAGTACCAACTTTTGGGGTACCCTACACTAAATGAAAAATGTATTTATTTATTGTCAATGCATAATAGTATTTGCACAAATAATCAACGTCAAGAAGTTGAAAGATAGGAGTTGCCGGATCGGGAAGAAATAATATGGAATTCAATGGAGAGAAAGGATCAGGTATGTGGGATTTAAATAAAACAAATCACATATTCCTACCAATCACAACCGCAGCTGTTTTTACTCCGTAAATATTTGAACATTGACACGGAACTCTCTTCTTTGGTACCATGCGACCTTTACGATAACACTACGAGGACATGTATAGTCCTACACCTCATTTTGACGTTGTCTTTTCGACATCGTCTGCCGGCCGCAATTAGGATTTCGCGAGGCATGAAATTGACCTTAATTAACAATGTCAGCTCCAGGATTGTGACGATACGCCGCTAATCAATATCTCATCACTGCAGTTGTAAACTGAGCTACGACGGACGGCCAGTGAATTATGCCGCTTTACAATGGGGCGAGACCATTAGCGGAAGGAAAGATCCTCCGTCCGGATCCCAGCAGTGAAGCAAACAGAATCAACAGCATTCACTGGAGCCGGTCAGGTTAAGTCTTTGAGTACTGAGCGGTGTAGAGCGGTGGCCACTAATTGCCATGTCACTCATACCGTTGGTTTTTGATTACTGAAAAGTATTTTCTCCATTATCTCTGCACTCACTTAGACTGCCCGATCTAAAAGCCGACTAAATTAATTAAAATTTTATTTTTTGCACTCTATATTTTTTTTAGTAATAATTAAAATTGTCCCTATAAATTAACTGTCGCTGATTGGGTCTCTGGCTTTCCGGAAACCGATCTCCGGGGCAGACATGCCCGTAACCTCTGTGGTATATGAGCATGTTAAAAAAGTAACGCAACGCAACGCACCTGGCATTCTCGTCCTCTGCCACTAATAAAGCTGGTCTGACCCACGGCACTACCTAACGACCGCCGGTAGAAGGGGAGTATAGTAGGTGATTGCATGCGACTGTTAAACAATGACAGAAGTTGTTAAACGACTAAGCCCACAGCTAACAGCTGATGCGAAATGGCAGGTGTGTGGCACAAATAGCCACACGAGACAAGCAGCTAACAGCTGATGCGAAATGGCAGGTGTGTGGCACAAATAGTCACAAGAGGCAAGCAGCTAACAGCTGGTGCGAAATGGCAGGTGTGTGGCACAAATAGCCACAAGAGACAAGCACCTGTCGCGGTTAGAAAGACAAGGACTGGGGTGTAGAGGTGGACAGTGAAACAAGTTGAAAGATAAGAGGAGCTGCCAGATCGGGAAGAAATGAGATGGAATTCAAAGGAGAGAAAGGAACGATGGCCAGCCCATAGCCAAAGATGGCGGCCTCCATTGCATCGTTGAATGTATGGAGGGCGGGACGTAGCCCAGTGGTAAAGCGTCCGCTCGATGCGCGGTCGGTCTGGGATCGATCCCCGTCAGTGGGCCCATTGGGCAATTTCTCGTTCCAGCCAGTGCACCACGACTGGTATATCAAAGGCCGTGGTATGTACTACCCTGTCTGTGGGATGGTGCATAGTTATAAAAGATCCCTTGCTGCTAATCGAAAAGAGTAGCCCATGAAGTGGCGACAGCGGGTTTCCTCTCTCAATATCTGTGTGGTCCTTAACCATATGTCTGACGCCATATAACCGTAAATAAAATGTGTTGAGTGCGTCGTTAAATAAAATATTTCCTTCCTTCCTTCTTGAATGTGTGGAATCATCTTCGTACGCAATATTCAGCACGACGTATATACGATGGTCGACAGGATCTGAGTGCCAAAAAAATATCCTTGCGAATTGCGGCATTGAGTAAATATAAAGAAGGCAGTCGGCAGTTCAAACCGAAAGACAAGAAGCGGTCAGGACTACAAACTATTAAAGAGACGTAACCTAGTTTTTAAACACTAAGGCATATTGTTGACTATTAGAGCCATTTTTGATAACTGAAATCATACTTTACTTAGATTTTATTGTTTAGATTATCCTTTTTCGTACATTCAAAGTGGTTTTGGTCATCCTGGTGTTTTTAACATCACAAAATGCATTTCTAATATGTTTTTTAAAAAGCACGTGTGTCTGAGAAGTATCAGTTATGGAGTCGACTTTTAGTCTATTTTTAGAGGGTATTTCACCATTTCAAAGTCACAGACTCATGTTTGACTCAATTGTAACTTTATCCAAATGTGTTACAGGTTTGTAGATACAGTTATGGAGTCGAGTTTTAGTCTATTTCCAGAGGGTATTTCACCATTTCAAAGTCACAGACTCATGTTTGACTCAATTGTAACTTTATCCAAATGTGTTACAGGTTTGTAGATACAGTTATGGAGTCGAGTTTTAATCTATTTCCAGAGGGTATTTCACCATTTCAAAGTCACAGACTCATGTTTGACTCAATTGTAACTTTATCCAAATGTGTTACAGGTTTGTAGATACAGTTATGGAGTCGAGTTTTAATCTATTTCCAGAGGGTATTTCACCATTTCAAAGTCACAGACTCATGTTTCACTCAATTGTAACTTTATCCAAATGTGTTACAGGTTTGTAGATACAGTTATGGAGTCGAGTTTTAATCTATTTCCAGAGGGTATTTCACCATTTCAAAGTCACAGACATAATACGTCATAGGCTTCCATACACCCGTCTTGAGTTGGGAAGGAAGGAAATATTTTATTTTAAGACGCACTCAACACATTTTATTTACGGTTATATGGCGTCAGACATATGGTTAAGGACCACACAGATATTTAGGGAGGAAACCCGCTGTCGCCACTTCATGGGCTACTCTTGGGATCTTTTATATGCACCATTCCACAGGCAGGATAGTACATACCACGGCCTTTGTTACACCAGTTGTGGAGTACTGGCTGGAACGAGAAATAGCCCAATGGGTCCACCGATGGGGATTGATCAGCGCATCAAGCGAACGCTTTACCATTGGACTACGTCCCGCCCTGTTGAGTTGGCCAACTCCGTCGTGACAGTTGATAGTCTAAGACTAGTATAGCGACTTCATACCGTACGGGAATATGCAGGGAACGATATTTCACATGAACATTTTTCTGTTCGCGTGACGGTTACGCAGTTTTAAATTCACGCGAACTGACAATTGGTTACGCGGTGAATCTTTACATTGTAAAAAAAAAAAAATTAAAACTTCAAGGTCATAAAAATTTGTATTCGCTATGCAAATATAATTCAGGTAACTAAACAATCCTAATATCCACCTATTAACCTACTCTATCATTAAATAAAGATACATTTTAGTTTACCTCAGTGAGTGGTCAGTGTTAAAAACAAATAGTATACCACCCATTTTTCTCATCCCATCCCTTTTCATGTCATTTCGGATACAGGGGGTAGGATTTAGCTCTGTCGGTTGAGTGCTCGCCTAAGATGCTTTCGTCGCAGGATCGAACCACCTTGGTGGATCCATTCAACTGATTGGGTTTTTTTTTTCTTGTTCCAACCAGTGTACCACAAATGATTAAAAGCCGTGGTATGTGTTTTCCTGTCTGTGGGAAGTGCATAATTATAAAAGAGCTCTTGCTACTAATAGAAAAATATAGCGGGTTTCCTCTCTAAGACTGTATGTCAGAATAACCAAATGACATCTAACAGCCGATGATTAATAATGAATGTGCTCTAGTAGTGTCGTTAAACAAACAAACAAACTTGATTTTCTTTATGTTCTATTGTTTAAACAGTTTCAAAGGAACTCTCTCTTCTGAGCTTGTATCCTTTCATATGACTGAAATACTCGCTCTGTTAATGTCACGCAAACGCTTAACAGTTTTGCTTTTACTTACATGAGTAAAGTTACTCAAGTGGCGGGTTTGGCCCAGTGGTAAAGCGTTCGCCTGATGCGCGGTTGGTCTAGGATCGATCCCCGTCGGTGGACCCATTGGGCTATTTCTCGTTCCAACCAGTGCTCCACAACTGGTGTAACAAAGGCCGTGGTATGTACTATACTGTCTGTGGGATGGTGCATATAAAAGATCCCTTGCTGCTAATCGAAAAGAGTAGCCCATGAAGTGAAGAATACGGGTTTCCTATCTCAATCTGTGTGGTCCTTAACCATATGTCTGACACCATATAACTGTAAATAAAATGTGTTGAGTGCGTCGTTAAATAAAACATTTCCTTCCTTCCTTAAATTTACTCATGAGCAAATTTACTCATATGAGTACAGTTTGAGCATGCATCTGGGGTATAAGACTCTGTTAGTTGCCAAATGTTTGACATCCAATAGCAGAAGATTAATTAAACAATGTGCTCCAGTGGTGTCGTTAAACAAAACAAACTTCTTCTTTTTTAGGATACAATCCTCAATTATTCAGAATTTCGGAAGTGTTATGGCTGCATTATTAGTTAGCTCCCTTGTGTACCCCGTGAAAAGTGTTCGCTTGCTGTTTTTGCATAGATCCATATTTGAAGGCTATTTATTAGCAATTATGAAACAAATTCCTAACCTCAGTGATAACCCAGGATTTGTTTTTGTAAAACACATTTTGTGTTTCACCGCGAGCACTGTTTTTCGCTACAGTGAGGCTCGGTGTTAAAGCATCAAGTAGACGGATGGCCTAACCACGACGCCACGATGCCGGCTCTTTTTTATTGTGAACAACTGAATAGCTAAACGTTTATTCAAATGAAGATTTTCGAAACGTTATATGTATGCGTCATCTTCGCCAACTCTTTCTTGGGTGTGATTTGTTTAGGTGTAGATGTTTTAAAAAGTTAAAATTAGTTTTCTTTCACGACAGCCCTAGAGCACATCATTAATAAATTAATCATCGGCTATCGGTAATTTGGTAATTCTGACACGCTATATTGTTCCACTAGCAGCAATGGATCTTTTATATGCACTTTCACACAGACAGAAAAGCCATCAAATATGGATATATGCAAACACAGGAAGCGAACACTTTTCACGGGGTAAAAAAGGGAGATAATTGTATAAACACCTATAACACTTCCGAGATTCTGAATAACTGAGGATTGTATCTGGAAAAAAAGCTTGTTTTGTTTAACGACACCACTGGAGCACATTGTTTAATTAATCATCTGCTAGTGGATGTCAAACATTTTGTAACTCTTAGAGAGGAAACCCGTTACATTTTTATATTAGTAGCATGGGATTTTTTTATATGCACTTTCCCACAGACAGGAAAGCACATACCACGTCCTTTGACCAATTGTTGTGCACTGGTTGGAACGAAAAAAATATGCAATCAGTTCAATGGATCCACCGATGTAGTTCGATCCTACGACCACGCAACCGACTGAGTTAAATGCCGCTCCTGTCATACAAGTATACAAAAAACATGCATGGTCATGGGAGTAGCACAAAACATGTATCTTAAAGGCGCACACCCTAGTTTTAATTTTTTTTTAAATGGACACTAAGTTTAGTTAATCTACAAACCTGTAACACATTTGGATAAAGTTACAAGAAAGTGAAAGAAGAGTCTGTGACGTTAAAACCGGGAAATATCCTTAAAA
This sequence comes from Gigantopelta aegis, assembly GCF_016097555.1. Classification (NCBI taxonomy): domain Eukaryota; kingdom Metazoa; phylum Mollusca; class Gastropoda; order Neomphalida; family Peltospiridae; genus Gigantopelta; species Gigantopelta aegis. The sequence goes on from NC_054706.1 coordinate 7,019,478, forward strand.
AATAGACTAGAACTCGAATTAATAACCGATACTTCTCAGACGCACGTGTGTTTTTAAAAATATGAAGAAAAAAAATGCATTTTGTGGTATTAGAAACAACAGGATGACCAGAGACACTTCGATTCTACGGAAATGGATTATCTAAACAATAAAATATAAGTAATGTTTGATTTCAGTGATCATAAACGGCTCTGATAGCGGAAAAACATGTTGTAGTGTTTAAAAACTAGGGTATGTCCCTTTAAAGGGACATTCCTGAGTTTGCTGCATTGTAAGATGTTTCCAACTAATAAAATAGTTCTACGATTAAACTTACATACTTAGAATATCAGTGTCTGTATATTCAATGTGTTTCTGGTCGTCTTAATATTCGTAATATTAGGAAATAAAATGAAATTTAACCTATTACAAATATTAGAACTATCAGAAACACGTTTAATATGCAGTCACTAATATTTTATGCAGAAAAATTACAATCGTTAAAAAGTATCTGTTTCCGCAAAATTTCCACAAACTCAGGAATGTCCCTTTAATTTGTTTTAGGCTGGATCAAATCCTCAAAATCGTGCAAAACAGATAGAGATATTCGGACAAGCTGACCATGCCTGAAACATTTTCACCTTGTATTTCCACTATTCTACTCACAGTTTCAGTTGTAACCCAAGTAAAAATGCGTAGATTCGTTTGTAATCCTATATAGCCGTTTGGAAGTAATCCTAATATGAATGCATGTTATCCAGATTCGGATATTTTTGATTACTTTGGGCAAAAAACAGTCTGCCCTTTTACAAAAAGAAAAAGAAAAAAAAGCAAGAAAAAAGAAGAAAAAAAAAAGAAGCCCGTACACCTATAAACTTTGGTAAGCTATGGACAAATCTCAGTGGAAGATTTACAAATAAATGTAATATTCTACCTAACAAATGATTATTGATCCTGGAGCTGGAAATAAGATTTAAGTTTGTTTAAATTCAATATTTGTTCAAAAGGCGTCTGGCATGTCACGGTGACTGTCTGGCGTATATCCAATGATCGAATCGATGGGATCCAGTCTATTGACGACAGGTACTATCTATCTCAGTAGTGTGTTCATGAGGCCCAGCGCCCGCGAACAACTTGACTGGTACCATCGTCTTCTATAACATCACATCCATCTACTTTAGACGGAGCAGAACGTAGTCCAGTGGCAAAGCGCTCGCCTTATGCGCGGTCAGTCTGGGATCAACACCCGTCGGTGGGCCCATTGAGCTATTTCTCGTTCCAGCCAGTGCACTACGATTGGTATATCAAAGTCCGTGGTATGTCCTATCCTGTCTGAGGGATGGTGCATATAAAAGATCCCTTGCTACTAATGCAAAAAAAAAAAAAAAATATGTAGCGGGTTTCCTATGCGTCCAAATTACCAAATATTTGACATCCAATAGCCGATGATTAATAAATCAATGTGCTCTAGTGGTATCGTCAAACACAAGAACTAATTTAACGAGCGACTGCGTTTGCTTGCGCTACTGAACATGTCTGGCCTCAGATTACAGTTATCTTCCCATTTGGTTGTCCGAAATCCGGAAATTTGACCGCGCAAGTAGTCTGCTGTTTGACTGTGATTATTTCATGGCAGACAGCTATGAAGTGGCAACTGTTTGACTGAAGTGGCAGGGGATAGCATGTAGTTTGTAAACATGTGTAACTTGTTGACATTGAAGACTTGTTTGTGGTAATTCCGGCCCATGCAAAAGTAGTGTTTTTTGTGTAAAATGGGTGTACTCCGGCCTGGTTTAGAGGGTGTGTCTGTTTAAACCAATATGCTGGGAGAAAGAGCTGGACAACAGGGGTTGTCCTTTTCAGGGTATGTGTTCCCCGTGTAGGCAATGGTACATACAAAACTTCACGGGCCTGCTGATATTAATAAAAATGTTATAGCCACTAAGGCTATATAGAAACATATAGCGAAATTAATTGTGGTGTGAGGCCGTCTGAGTTTTATTAGCGCAGGAACATCCGGTTTGCCCTTTCACCGAATGACAATCCTTTAGCGTATACGATAGACGTACTTGACAGATATTGTACTTAGGAGAACGACGATTAATTTAGTAGTACTAGTGTAATACGGTCAAGCCATCTCGTATGAGATATATCTGTGAACTGTGAGATTTCGGTTGATGTAAGACTAATAAGTGGCGGACCATGCGAGAATATGGTGGTGGTGCAGGGGTGATAACCGCGACTCCCTCTAGCTGGAAGGAAGGACATGTTTTATTTAACGACTCACTCGAGATTAACTAAATTGCGTAAGTCAAATTTAAGATTACCAGTTGAAACTGGCAAATGGTTTAACGTTCCTGGAGAAAATAGAATATTCAGACTTTGTAATACTGATATTGGAGATGAATACCTTTTTGTCTTCAATTGTAAAAATGATAATATTGAAAACATTAGAAGAAAATATATAAAACTATCATGTGTTTGAATTGTCCTCATGTTACACATTGTAATGTGTCTGAGTGTTGTTTAAAAAATCTCAAATCTTAAAAAAAAGAAGCTGCTTCTAAAATGGGGTAGCGCCTCTTGGTGATGATCGAAGTTTCCCCAAGACTTTTCGTGGGACCAGCATGAACCGTGTCCTGCACAGCTCTGAATCTCTAGCCTCATATCTATAGTTCTTTCCACAGGGAAGTTATTTATTTCTGAGCAGATTTTTTTTCTTCTAAATTGCACACAGAAATAGTAAAAACACCGTTGCTATTTTCAGAACACTTTGACTTTTCTTCTTGCGTCACGTTCCTCTAGAATGAATGAATGAATGAATGAATGAATTAATGAATGAATGAATAAATGAATGAATGAATGAATGGAGGAATTGATGAATAAATAAAAATATGAATTAATTAATGGAGGAATGAATGAATGAATGAAGAAAGGAAGGAAGGAAGAAAGGAATGTTTAACGACGTCACCAAAATACATACCGGCTATTGGGTGAGAGAATATTACCTGGATATATCTTTGTTGACACTGAACTCCTTTTGGGTCATTTTATTATCAAACACATGGGATTTTCCCACCTCTATACCGGGGAGGGGTGTGTGTGTGGGGGGGGGGGGGGGGGGATCCTCAAACGACACGCTGAGAGCTATGCCATCACCCCTGCACGACCAACTCCTAAGCTCAAACACGTTTTACAAAAAAAAAAGTGTTTTTATTCGCTCTGTCCCCATCAGTAAATCAAGCTAGTGAACCATTATCAGGTCCTAATAATTTGGGTTGGTAAGAACCCAATGCCAAAAGGTTCCAGCATGGAGCTACCTTTCGATAAACTAAGTCAACTCAACCAATTAGCTCCATTTTCAATTTCCATGAACCGTTCTAAATTATGCGTCAAAATTACCTTCAAGAAATTACGCAACATTTTTTCATTTGAATTTAAACCTACGGGACATTTGCAAATTCAATATCAGAAAAACCAACCCTCGCTCGCTACCAACCGTGATTGGGTTGTTTGTACTCCCTTGCACATGCCAGGGCGGGCGACCCCCCCCCCCCCGACCCCCCCATCCCAAACCTTTTCATATCCTGGACAGAGGAGCCGACGAAAGTCAACACCTGCGCCTCTGACAGGCGTGTGCTACAATAGCTTGTTCTGAATGTGCGCGTTAAAACCTATGGCATGACCCGACCTGACCTGACCTGACCTGACCTGACCTTGTTGGAAGGAAGATAGTATGATGCTAGAAAACCGGGGATGGTTGTAAAAAAAAAAAAAAAAAAAAAAAAAAAAACATAAAGCAATGTACTCCACACAAGCTTTGGATATCAGGCCCCGTGCTTATAAACCTTAAAGTCTAGACTTTAATAAAGTCCAGACTTTAACGTCATGGCAGCGCCATTCAAACAGCATTACGTTAAAGTCTGGACTTTATTAAGTCTAGACTTTAAGTTTTATAAGCACGTGCCCTGATGTGATTATACAAGGACAATTACAGTGACATGGAAATGGATGCTCTTGTGTGTATGTGGTGATTGTAAAAGTGTCAGCTGCCCAAATAGTTTGGTACATGCCAGATAACTTGATGACCTAGGCGTATTTGTCGTACTATGGCGATTTGAATTGCTTTATTGAACAAAATAATACACCACAAATTGTCTGCTGATATTATTTGAGATAGCACATCAGGGAATATTTGAAATTATTGGCATTATTTTAGACATTCGCTTTCCTCCGAGACAATCTGTCTGAATCTGTTATCATACCTATCATTTGTGATATTACACCATTAATGATTAAGCATTATTATGAAGTCTATGGAAGGGACTCCACGAGTGGACTCTAGTACTAGAGGGTCAGACTAGACCCTGACTCGAGTACCCGATGATAATGAGACTAAGGAATACAGTACAATAGCATTATGTATCTTAATTCCAAAGCGGAATATGAATGCCAAATCATGCCATTGTCTTGCATTTCACACATTCGACTTTTTCCCCCTCCATGTTTTATAGCCCGATATTGTAACAGTCAGCAAGTACATGGCATAATGATGTAACAAATCATATAATTAACTAAGAGTTATCTTCCTTGTAGAGCTACTCGAGTCCTGTGAACGGACTCGAGTCTTGCTAGACTCGCCCCGTGCCCGAGTACTCGAGTACTCGGAGAGACCCTAGTCTGTGGGTAAATCTATGAGTATACTATCGTATCTGCTGGAAACTACACATTGTTTATCTTAAAGGGACACGCCCTAGTTGTTAACCATTACGCTGTTGTTTTTCGCTATTAAACCCATTTTCTCACAAATAAAATTGCACTTTACTTACATTTTATTATTTAGAATATACATTTCCATTCACCTGAAGTATTGTTTGGTAATCCTGGTAATCCTGGTGTTTGTAATACCACAAAATGCATTTTTCGTATTTCTTAAAAACGCGTCTGAGAAAAAAACATTGAGCAGACAAGGTCTAATCTATTTTTAGAGGGGATCTTCCCGTTTCAACGTCACAGACGTTGGTATACCACGTGACCGTTATCATTTTGGTTCGGTTTGTTTTCTCGTGCACGGTTCGCGCAATCAAAATCCGTAGTAGTACCCTGTGCCGAATAGCAAATGTAGGCTAATTGCGGTTTATATATAAAATTTATTATTTCAAACACTGTAGTATAGTCAACATGGTCAGTGACGGACTATCATTGTCGTCTTATTCCGATTCAAGTATCATGATTGCTGCAGCATCCACTTCCTCAACAGAAGCACCCATGTTGGTAAAGTAACTTTCTGTTCCAAACTCATTCCTTTCGCTGTCCAGGAAGAAAACAGTTGGAACATGCCCAGGAGAGGTGAAAGGAACGCACCCCAAGTCTGTGTGCACTCTGGGAAATTTGTCGTGACATAGGCATTTCTGTGCTTCGAGCGACATCTACCGGTGACATCAGAATACTAACTTTCAAAATTATTTCAAGTAATTGGGTCACGGGGATTCCCATGGTATTTATCGATATAAAACCTGCTTTTTCACTCTATTTTATAAAAACTTGATCTAAGTGTGTTGCATTATTGTAGATTAACCAAAATTAGAATTAATTTTCGCGGGCTGAAACTAGGGCTTGCGATTTTAAATATGAGCAAACTGAGTCCTGATGACGCAATATGACATCATATTTGCGTCATAACGTCATGGTACGTCATAATATATTTTTAACAAGATACTTTGATTCTTTGGTATCATATTTTTATCTACTTATAATATTTGTTGGATCTAATGTCAACCGTTTACAAGACAGGGGCCTCAAAGATTATGTTGGCCGCCATACTAGATTTAGGTAATTAACACCTTTTTCCGATATCAGATTTTAGATATAATGTTCAGTGGGGTCAGGTCAACAATATAAAACAAAACAAAAATCTTCTGTTGCCATTTGTTAAGGGATGAGTCATATTTTTTTCTGGCCTACGTCCACAAGACTCGACAATGGTGTATTCGATCTTTCTGAACGGGGAATAGGAGGAAGGTCTCATTGCGCTGGTGGTGAAGTAACCATGGTTACGGTGACGTTTCACGGTGTCGTCGCGCGAATTGTCGTAAGCCCATTTGGCAGACTGCCACTTGTCCACCTTTACGAAACTTTTGTAGCACCCGACGATGGGGTTGGTGAATCCCATGAACAGCGACAAGTCGGTTCCTTCCAGTTCATACTCCAGTCCTCAACCCACTCCTGTGAAAATGGTGCGCTGTTTGGTGGCGACACACGCGATGCTTCCGGTACCAGGCTCGATAACCAATGGCTGCGGAGAAACGAACCAAGTGCCTTCTCGGAAGTACTCGTCCTTAAAGTGAAGATTTCGGTCAGTTCCGTTGATGATCGCGAGTTCCAGCGAATGGAATCGGTTCTGAAGTCTGCTTCTCCGAAATTGCCGTAACAGCGTATGGCGGAAGACAGCAGGTTTGGTATGCATCGCATCACGTCTTTTCCCGCCCAAATGGCTTCACTGACGTCATCATTCGCCTCGGACGTGAAGGCGTGTGTGTGTTTCCTGTTGAGAAATTAATGACGCAGTCATTTTTGTTTCACTGGCGTAGGAAACGGGTGGGTGGGGGTGGAGAAAGGGGGCATGTGACCCCCACTTTGTAGCAGCAGCGATGGTTTCTATAAATGTATGCATGTGTACAGTACAACTCAACAGGCGTAGGCACTGAGGTTTTGGATGACCTCCCCCCCCCCCCCCACCCCCAACACACATACAGACACACACACACACACACACACGAACGCTGAGGCTAAAACATTGGATTTAGGGTTATTGTTTTGTTTTTGTTTTTGGGGTTTTATGAGTAAAGTGTGACATTAGACTATTTAGGTGTTAAGAGAAGATGAAGGCAAAAGGGTCCGCTAGGTTCATAGGCTATTTGAACCCCACCCCCAGGTTCAGATCATGTTACACCCCCTGAAAACACAAGACAGTCTTTATTGCAACCTTCGTGTGTATACACTTGGTAAGGGGAATCGTCTTTCAGTCCATAAGGAACGATATTAGGAATGGGCGGGAGTACAACCTCTGGTACAGTCTCTTGCTGGAGTGGGGGTGAGAGGTGGGTGCACAAACCGGACTTTTATCCTTATTTATATAGAGTAGCAAA
>NC_054706.1:7026804-7046200 GCF_016097555.1 Gigantopelta aegis
CACCTCTTCCAACAAAAAATATTTTGACAGACTTCGAAAAAAAATTAATGACTTTGACACTAGCGTTTCTCAAGATCACAGCAACGACGACCTACTCAAGTCTGATGCCTGTCATGGAACAAAAACTGTGCATCCTGGATATTACAGTGAGGAGGATTTCATAAATCTTGCTACCGAGTCACCGTTCAAACAATGGGGTTTAACCATAGTACAGTCAGTTAAGGAGAGATTGTTGCTTGAAAGCAGAACCCAATCTAACAATGAAAACATGAAAAATCCATTTCATTCTGAAATATTAATGAGGCAGATTACAGACAAATATATTCCAATATATCCTCTGTGGAGTTCACTTTTATTAGGTCAGATGTCAAAGCATTCCAGTAGTTATGACAATGTACCATCAACAGAAGCAAAGGTAAGAACCAATAGTACAATTGAATCAAGATTTAGAATTTTAAAAGACATTGGACTTGGTGGCAGAAAGCAGAGTAGATTGGATGAATTCTCAGCTCAACTTCAAGAACAAATATGTTCTTTACAAAAGATTGCTATTCGAGATACCTTCAAACTTGACAATAAGGGGAAACCAAGGAAAAAGAGAAAAGAAACACTCTCTGAAAAATGGGCAAAGAAACAACCACCAATGCAGAGACTTGTTAACAACATGGGAACATTTCAACAAAAACCAAAAATAAAATTTTCCAGTGTTGACAGTGTGCTCAACAAAAAGTATGAGCAATCAACAAAAACACCTGTTACGTCGAACCCAATAATTCATAATTTAGTACCGCTACTAACAAGTAAACAATCAACAGCTGTTCCTTCTAAATTAACACATAAAGCTCAAGAATCAACCTATGCTCCTTGTGCATTAAATTTGATATCCCCATGCAGTTTTCGGCAAGCATGTCCTATGCCAAATCTGAACAGTACAACATGTTGGTTCAATTCAATAATGCAGGCATTTGCAAATAGTGACTGCTCTAGAACAATGCTTGAAATATTATCCAGGGAACCTATCTTCATTGATGTAAAACAAACTGACTTGCAAAATATCATGACCAATATTTTAAGAATATGGAAACATATGAATGATCATAAAGGAGTCGAAGTACCAGAGGTTTATATTCAAAAAGCTTTATCAAATATTGCCAATTTTGGTGATGGGGCTATGGATATGTATCATCAACAAGACCCTTGTGAATTTTATAACTTAGTCCTAGTACATTTAGCTGAAATTATAGATGAGAAGTTAATCATAGAGTCACAAATGTTTTGTTCATCTTGTGCATTTTCTAAAACATTGCAAGATAATAATGTACAATTACTTGCTGTAGACTTACCAACTCAGAGTATCAAACACAGGGGGAGATCAGATGTCCAATTTTTACTTGATTCCTTTTTTGCCAATAATTCACAACCTTGCCTAACATGTGGAAAACCTTCAACAGTTATTAAAAACTGCTTGGAAATCCCACAAACGCTATTAATTAATTTGAAAAGGTACACTTTTGATCCTGTTACTAAAAGGACAAACAAAATCACAACATTGATTAAAGTTAATGATGAAATTAATTTGACTCAACACTGCAAATTGAAAGAGTCCTGTCAGTATACTTTAAAAAGTATTGTATGTCATAAAGGAATGTCAACAGAATCAGGCCACTATATCACTTATATTTCACAAGGCTCAACTCAGTTTGTTAAATGTGACGATCTAAATATAACAGAAGGTCATGGATTTGAATATGAAATTGAAAACTCGTGTGTATTATTTATTTATGACAAAATTAATGTTTCTATGCCTCCATTTGTTAAAATGACCCTCTTGTGTTTTGCACGGACATCTGGTTTGAGGAACATATGCACAATGTTGAATGACATGAAATTACAAAGTAAAGATCAGTTTTACTCTCAAGTAAGCATCATTAGAGATATTTTGTCACTTACATTAAATTCAGACAAAATGTCTCAAATTCTTAAACAACTTGAAATGGCCAAAGGCATAAATGCAGAGCCACTAGTATATTTTATTGCCAACTTCAGTAAATATATTTCACCCAAAAATGAACACTTTCAAACTATCTGGATAGAGTCTTTTCAAGTAATAGCTGAGAATGTCTGGAAATGCAAGAGCTGTCAGACACAAGGATCAAACCCAAATCCATATCCTCTGATTGAAGTGGAAGATGTTAACACAAAGAATATTGCTCTAGCTGTAAAAGAATACAAAATTTTGGATCAAAATAGAAAGTGTAAATGTCATGATGCATTTAAAGATGTTTGTATTATATCGCTTCCAGCAACACTAATGATCTACGTTTCTCATGCCATGACAGAAAGTGAATTCTTATCAGTGTATGAACTAGATATTGGTGAAAGCTTGCCGTTAACTGTGCCAGTACAAGGAAAAAAATATAATCTGTCATCCTATATAATAAAAGACAGTAAAACATATTGTGCTTATGATGGTTCGAAAAAAACCACAATTGACTCCTGTTTCATACCTACTGATGATAGGTCATGCTATACCATTTTATTTTTTAATGTAATACCAGAGGTGTTTCATAAAACTTTCGTGCATATTGATCCTGCAATATCTTTTGAAAATCCTTGTCTTAAATTGCAGTTGGAGTCTGCTGTAGACAAACAATTGCTGTCAACCATATCAACCCACGAAGGTGAAATAAATTTGAAAAACATTGTCGATGTAAACTACTGGTTTAATAGCAATATCATTAATGTATATATGAATTACCTTGCAAGAACATTACCCAAAACAATTCATGTTGCTGACAGTGGCTTCTTTAGTCAAACATTATGCAAAAGAAACACTAATAATCCATTGTTACCAACATGGACATTTCATTCAACAGAATCAAAAATACATTGGTCAAAACAAGATTATGTTATTGTGCCCGTGAATAATAGAAATTACCATTGGTCTATTATTATCTTGGACATGGAAAAACATATAGTGTATTATTGTGATTCCTTAGGCAAACACTGTGACATAGCTGTTTATCAAATTTTGAGATATTTAACATTTGAATTTATGATACATGATCAGGAATACATAAACATTGAACAGTGGAGACTCTGTAACTACTGTTCCTGCAAAAAATTCCCATTGCAAATAGATTCTTCAAGCTGTGGACCGTACATTTGTATCATCGCAAAAGCAATACTTTTGCAACAGTATATTCCAAACTACACCAACATGGCAGCTTTGTTACGTAATGAAATAGCTCTGGATCTACATCTTGACAGCTTGCAGCATTGAGTGAATTGGGATATTAAACTGATAACCATTGACATATTTTTGTAACCAGCCATAATATGATAATTTCAAAGTGACATGCTTTTGAGCATAGTATATCCTTCTCATGAATTAACTTCCATGATATTAACAGACATGTCATACTGACAGAATGTTATTTCAGAACGACTTGAGTTTGAGTGTATTATCCTCTTCTCATGTCACACTGACTAAATTAATTTCTACATTATTTCAGAAACTAACCTCTAATAATCTTACTCTACATGAATTAACTTCCATGATACGACAGAAATATGACCCTACCATGACAGAACATTATTTCAGAAACTAATCTCTAGTAACCTTACTCTACATGAATTAACTTCCATGATAATGATAGACATATTACCCTACTATGACAGAACATTATTTCAGAAACTAACCTCTACATGAATTTAATATCATACTGACAGAATGTTATTTCAGAACGACTTGAGTTTGAGTGTATTATCCTCTTCTCATGTCACACTGACTAAATTAATTTCCACATTATTTCAGAAACTAACCTCTAGTAATCTTACTCTACATGAATTAACTTCCATGATACGACAGAAATATGACCCTACCATGACAGAACATTATTTCAGAAACTAATCTCTAGTAACCTTACTCTACACGAATTAACTTCCATGATAATGATAGACATATTACCCTACTATGACAGAACATTATTTCAGAAACTAACCTCTACATGAATTTAATATCATACTGACAGAATGTTATTTCAGAACGACTTGAGTTTGAGTGTATTATCCTCTTCTCATGTCACACTGACTAAATTAATTTCCACATTATTTCAGAAACTAACCTCTAGTAATCTTACTCTACATGAATTAACTTCCATGATAATGATAGACATAATACCCTACCATGACAGAACATTATTTCAGAAACTAATCTCTAGTAACCTTACTCTACATGAATTAACTTCCATGATAATGATAGACATATTACCCTACTATGACAGAACATTATTTCAGAAACTAACCTCTACATGAATTTAATATCATACTGACAGAATGTTATTTCAGAACGACTTGAGTTTGAGTGTATTATCCTCTTCTCATGTCACGCTGACTAAATTAATTTCCACATTATTTCAGAAACTAATCTCTAGTAATCTTACTCTACATGAATTAACTTCCATGATAATGATAGACATATTACCCTACCATGACAGAACATTATTTCAGAAACTAATCTCTAGTAATCTTACTCTACATGAATTAACTTCCATGATAATGATAGACATATTACCCTACCATGACAGAACATTATTTCAGAAACTAACCTCTACATGAATTTAATGTCATACTGACAGAATGTTATTTCAGAACGACTTGAGTTTGAGTGTATTATCCTCTTCTCATGTCACACTGACTAAATTAATTTCCACATTATTTCAGAAACTAACCTCTAGTAATCTTACTCTACATGAATTAACTTCCATGATAATGATAGACATAATACCCTACCATGACAGAACATTATTTCAGAAACTAATCTCTAGTAATCTTACTCTACATGAATTAACTTCCATGATAATGATAGACATAATACCCTAACATGACAGAACATTATTCAGAAACTAACCTCTAATAATCTTACTCTACATGAATTAACTTCCATGATACGACAGAAATATGACCCTACCATGACAGAACATTATTTCAGAAACTAATCTCTAGTAACCTTACTCTACATGAATTAACTTCCATGATAATGATAGACATATTACCCTACTATGACAGAACATTATTTCAGAAACTAACCTCTACATGAATTTAATATCATACTGACAGAATGTTATTTCAGAACGACTTGAGTTTGAGTGTATTATCCTCTTCTCATGTCACACTGACTAAATTAATTTCCACATTATTTCAGAAACTAACCTCTAGTAATCTTACTCTACATGAATTAACTTCCATGATACGACAGAAATATGACCCTACCATGACAGAACATTATTTCAGAAACTAATCTCTAGTAACCTTACTCTACACGAATTAACTTCCATGATAATGATAGACATATTACCCTACTATGACAGAACATTATTTCAGAAACTAACCTCTACATGAATTTAATATCATACTGACAGAATGTTATTTCAGAACGACTTGAGTTTGAGTATATTATCCTCTTCTCATGTCACACTGACTAAATTAATTTCCACATTATTTCAGAAACTAACCTCTAGTAATCTTACTCTACATGAATTAACTTCCATGATAATGATAGACATAATACCCTAACATGACAGAACATTATTCAGAAACTAATCTAGCAATCTTACTCTACATGAATTAACTTCCATGATAATGATAGACATATTACCCTACTATGACAGAACATTATTTCAGAAACTAACCTCTACATGAATTTAATGTCATACTGACAGAATGTTATTTCAGAACGACTTGAGTTTGAGTGTATTATCCTCTTCTCATGTCACGCTGACTAAATTAATTTCCACATTATTTCAGAAACTAACCTCTAGTAATCTTACTCTACATGAATTAACTTCCATGATAATGATAGACATATTACCCTACCATGACAGAACATTATTTCAGAAACTAATCTCTAGTAATCTTACTCTACATGAATTAACTTCCATGATAATGATAGACATATTACCCTACCATGACAGAACATTATTTCAGAAACTAACCTCTACATGAATTTAATGTCATACTGACAGAATGTTATTTCAGAACGACTTGAGTTTGAGTGTATTATCCTCTTCTCATGTCACACTGACTAAATTAATTTCCACATTATTTCAGAAACTAACCTCTAGTAATCTTACTCTACATGAATTAACTTCCATGATAATGATAGACATAATACCCTACCATGACAGAACATTATTTCAGAAACTAATCTCTAGTAATCTTACTCTACATGAATTAACTTCCATGATAATGATAGACATAATACCCTAACATGACAGAACATTATTTCAGAAACTAATCTAGCAATCTTACTCTACATGAATTAACTTCCATGATAATGATAGACATATTACCCTACTATGACAGAACATTATTTCAGAAACTAACCTCTACATGAATTTAATGTCATACTGACAGAATGTTATTTCAGAACGACTTGAGTTTGAGTGTATTATCCTCTTCTCATGTCACGCTGACTAAATTAATTTCCACATTATTTCAGAAACTAACCTCTAGTAATCTTACTCTACATGAATTAACTTCCATGATAATGATAGACATATTACCCTACTATGACAGAACATTATTTCAGAAACTAACCTTTACATGAATTTAATGTCATACTGACAGAATGTTATTTCAGAACGACTTGAGTTTGAGTGTATTATCCTCTTCTCATGTCACGCTGACTAAATTAATTTCCACATTATTTCAGAAACTAACATCTAGTAATCTTACTCTACATGAATTAACTTCCATGATAATGATAGACATATTACCCTACTATGACAGAACATTATTTCAGAAACTAACCTCTACATGAATTTAATGTCATACTGACAGAATGTTATTTCAGAACGACTTGAGTTTGAGTGTATTATCCTCTTCTCATGTCACACTGACTAAATTAATTTCCACATTATTTCAGAAACTAACCTCTAGTAATCTTACTCTACATGAATTAACTTCCATGATAATGATAGACATAATACCCTACCATGACAGAACATTATTTCAGAAACTAATCTCTAGTAATCTTACTCTACATGAATTAACTTCCATGATAATGATAGACATAATACCCTACCATGACAGAACATTATTTCAGAAACTAATCTCTAGTAATCTTACTCTACATGAATTAACTTCCATGATAATGATAGACATAATACCCTACCATGACAGAACATTATTTCAGAAACTAATCTCTAGTAATCTTACTCTACATGAATTAACTTCCATGATAATGATAGACATAATACCCTAACATGACAGAACATTATTCAGAAACTAATCTAGCAATCTTACTCTACATGAATTAACTTCCATGATAATGATAGACATATTACCCTACTATGACAGAACATTATTTCAGAAACTAACCTCTAATAATCTTACTCTACATGAATTAACTTCCATGATACGACAGAAATATGACCCTACCATGACAGAACATTATTTCAGAAACTAATCTCTAGTAACCTTACTCTACATGAATTAACTTCCATGATAATGATAGACATATTACCCTAACATTATTTCAGAAACTAACCTCTACATGAATTTAATATCATACTGACAGAATGTTATTTCAGAACGACTTGAGTTTGAGTGTATTATCCTCTTCTCATGTCACACTGACTAAATTAATTTCCACATTATTTCAGAAACTAACCTCTAGTAATCTTACTCTACATGAATTAACTTCCATGATACGACAGAAATATGACCCTACCATGACAGAACATTATTTCAGAAACTAATCTCTAGTAACCTTACTCTACACGAATTAACTTCCATGATAATGATAGACATATTACCCTACTATGACAGAACATTATTTCAGAAACTAACCTCTACATGAATTTAATATCATACTGACAGAATGTTATTTCAGAACGACTTGAGTTTGAGTGTATTATCCTCTTCTCATGTCACACTGACTAAATTAATTTCCACATTATTTCAGAAACTAACCTCTAGTAATCTTACTCTACATGAATTAACTTCCATGATAATGATAGACATATTACCCTACCATGACAGAACATTATTTCAGAAACTAATCTCTAGTAACCTTACTCTACATGAATTAACTTCCATGATAATGATAGACATATTACCCTACCATGACAGAACATTATTTCAGAAACTAACCTCTACATGAATTTAATATCATACTGACAGAATGTTATTTCAGAACGACTTGAGTTTGACATATTATCCTCTTCTCATGTCACGCTGACTAAATTAATTTCCACATTATTTCAGAAACTAATCTCTAGTAATCTTACTCTACATGAATTAACTTCCATGATAATGATAGACATATTACCCTACCATGACAGAACATTATTTCAGAAACTAATCTCTAGTAATCTTACTCTACATGAATTAACTTCCATGATAATGATAGACATATTACCCTACCATGACAGAACATTATTTCAGAAACTAACCTCTACATGAATTTTACATACTACATGTTATTTCAGAACGACTTGAGTTTGAGTGTATTATCCTCTTCTCATGTCACACTGACTAAATTAATTTCCACATTATTTCAGAAACTAACCTCTAGTAATCTTACTCTACATGAATTAACTTCCATGATAATGATAGACATATTACCCTACCATGACAGAACATTATTTCAGAAACTAATCTCTAGTAATCTTACTCTACATGAATTAACTTCCATGATAATGATAGACATATTACCCTACCATGACAGAACATTATTTCAGAAACTAATCTCTAGTCTCTTACTCTACATGAATTAACTTCCATGATCATGATAGACATATTACCCTACTATGACAGAACATTATTTCAGAAACTAACCTCTACATGAATTTCATGTCATACTGACAGAATGTTATTTCAGAACGACTTGAGTTTGAATGTATTATCCTCTTCTCATGTCACATTATACAATGACATGGTGAAAACTGGTTTTAAACACTTTAATTTTATTTTTTTTAAATCAATTGTCTCCTTTCCTTTCTCTCATTTGAAATCCATTCATCATTCTTCCTGATTGGCACCTCTTATCGGTCAACTCTTTTACTGTCCACATCCACATGTCAGTCCTTGATTCTTCAACCATAATAGGTACTTGTCTGTTGTATTCATCCCTGTCAACGCCTGCCATTTCCCATTAGCTTCAGCTGTGGGCTTAATCTGACCACTTCAGTGTTCACTGGTTACTTCTAGCATTAAGAGGCACTTGTCACCACCTGGTCTTCACTGGTACTAGTGGTTGTTATCGAGTGCCGTGGGTCAGACTTGCTTAATTAGCAGCAGAGGATGAGGATGCCAGGTGGGTGGAGTGAAGTACACAGACTATACCCATGGAGGAAGTTGAGTCAGGTAGGTGATGGTGTGGACAGCTCAAAAGACAATCAGAGGAAAGTGACAGACACGGTCGAAACAGATTGAAATCGAGGGAGAAATTGTAAATGTCTTTATATTAAGATAATAAAAATTATAGGCAAACGGTAATAGATGATAAATATGAATGAATGTGTGAGCCAACTTTGACAGACTTTGAACCACTGTCATCTGGTTGATTGTCCAGCATCTTATCCACTGGACCATGGAGCTAATGTTTTGTGTCAAAATTGATATTCTTTAAACACGCTAACCATCCAGAATATGTATGTGACATTGTACTGCCTAAGCTGGACCTCTGCGAGTGCCGATCCTCACCGTGGTGCAGAGGTGGCAACATTCCCTTGAAGTTCTTTCATAGGAGTGGCAAATACAGCACACAATAAACAGTGAAGCCGTATCTCTTAAAAATGTAGAAATTTATATAAAAAAACATTGACATGTAATAACATCTCACTTTTTGAAAATGAACATTGGGAAAGGTATGCAATGTAGAACAGTAAATTGTTTTTACAAAACCAGTTACGTGGTGTGTTGATGGTAAAATTTTCATTTGGATGTATGGCTTATTTCGAAAATGCTGTCTGACACAAAATGTGATGTGAAAACATGCCATATCAATGAGAACCTACTCAACACCTACTGTACATAATGAAAATGATGGTCGATTGGCCTATTTTCTTTTGTTACAGACCATAATCTTTTGTTCCAGCATGAAATAAACGTCTTTATTTCAGTGTCATTTTTGCCTTTAAAGCTCTTCCACAGGATGAAATTATTTCCATAACTGCTGTCAAGATTATCTGACAGAACAGCTCCATAATGAATAGTTTTTGGGACATAAAAATTAAATTTAAAAATGGGGTTAAAAATAGCACGAAGGAATACAGTAGGCTCTTTTTTCACCCCAGTCCAAAAACCGATTATGGGTTGTGTAAAAGAAAATGGTGTGGTAATCTACCATTGTGTTACGCACTGTAAATATTTAGTAGGTTCTCAGTAGTATACCATTATTTAAACAATAAGTTTCGTATCACAGGCCATTTTGAAAGTAAGCCATGCATGTATCAAAATAAAAAGTGCACCATCAACACACAAATTAACAGTTTTTTGGTGAAAAAAATGTCGGTGTTTTGTATTACATACTTTTTCTGATATTCAGCTTCAAAAAGTGTGTTTTTATATATATATATCACCCAATATATATATATTATATATGTATGTATGTTTCACTACTTTCTTGGGTGGCCACCTCAGACAGGTGTGACCATATACATGTGTGTGTGTGTGTATGACAAAATAGTTCATCAATTTAGTACTAGTGCATTGTACTTTAAAAGGCATGTCCAATGATATGACAATTATACATTTCATTTTGTATTGAAAGTCTGCTGTTATTTCAACTGATGCAAGTTTTCTTTTCTTTAAGCACATTTACCAAATTGCTAAACTTGTTTTAGTATATGTATGTGTGTTTGTATACCGACAGATAGACGGTGAAACACGTCTAAATCGGACCAAGCAAAACGTCCAGTTTTAAAGGATATCTAGTTTACAAAGATTATGTTCTATACTGATATTTAAACAGGGACTAAATTTGCCTGATGCACGGTCAGTCTAGGATCAATCCCCGTCGGTGGGACCATTGGGCTATTTCTCATTCTAACCAGTGTTCCACGACTGGTTTAACAAAGGGTATGGCATGTATGTGTGTGGAATACTGCATATAAAAAAAAAGAAAAAAGAAAAAGACTCCTTGCTGCAAATCATAAAGAGTAGCCTATTGTGTGGCAGCAGGTTTCCTCCCTTTGGTTCTCACCCATTTGTCCATATAAGTGTAATTAAAATGTGTTGATTGCATCGTTAAATGAACTATTTCCTTCCATTAAATGAGAACAGTCCTTCCTTCCAGTTTTCAAAGGGTCTGGTTTGAGGTGTTTCACTGTGTGTGCATGTTTCTGTAATGCAATGTGATGGGATGTGAATGAATTCATGCAATATATGTATATACATGTATACCCATATTTATAATTTATATATATATATATATATATATATATATATATATATTACACGTGGTTGTTCATTATTTAAAGAATAAATAAAAAGTTTCATCTGTACTAATTTGTCTTTATTATTTTTTCTTATGCCAGTTACAAAAAATAAAATATACAATCACAAGTACACTCATTTTAAAAATTGGCTTGTCACAAACTTCATAGCTATGCATATATTAATGGTAACAATTAATTGTGGAACATTTAAAGGGACATTCCTGAGTTTGCTGCATTGTAAGATGTTTCCGACTAAAAAAATATTTCTGTGATAAAACTTACATATTAAATAAAAAAATTGTTTAGAATATCAGTGTAAGAAGCCCAAACTGGATTTTGTTTTCAAATAATTTCGTATGTACGAAAAAAAATGTTTTAAGAAATAAAATGAAATTTAACCTAGTACAAATATTAGAACAATCAGAAACACGTTTAATATACAGCCACTAATATTTTATGCAAAAAAATATATTTGATATGTAATTACAGTTGTTAAAAAGTCTCTGTTAGTCGATAACATCTTAAAAATTGCAGCAAACTCGGGAATGTCCGTTAAACTTGTGAAATGAATAAAAGTTTCAGAAGTATAGGCTACTCAACTGATTCAACATTAGTTTATAACTGATGATGTGGAATAAGATCTTCATATCAATAAAATGTGCTTTGAACTCGCTTAAACTGTATATGTATAAGAAGAAATTTGTAAAAGGTTACAAGACTTAAATCTTATACGGAAACTAGCTGGCTGTAATACATGCAGGGCTTGTAGAATTTTTATAAAATCCACTAGCCATGGGATCAGTGATTTAAAAAATGTACTAGCCACAATTAAAAATTCACTAGCCCTACTTTACTAAATAGTAGTAATAATCAGATATGTCACCTAAAGAGGGAGATGGAGCTTAGAAAACACTAACATTGTGAGGTTGAGGTAGGGACATGATATTCATATTTACAAAATAGACTTAACTAACATTTGACCTTTTTTTTTTATCACTAGCCGTCGGGCATGGCAATAGTAGTTATTTACTAGCCCAACATTGAATATCACTAGCCATGGGAGTGGGGCTACCATAATCTAGAAGCCCTGTGTAATAAGAAACTGTAAATTAATCCAAACAGTTACATTGAAAGCAGTAAAGTATTATATGTATGATGACAGCATTTTTCCATTTGTCATATGAAATTCTATCTAAGAAAAGTAAACGGATAAATGGTCAACATGATTAGTATTAGGATCAAATGTTATGTTAATGTAATTCATGACAACAGATTAATCCAGAACTTTTGAGTAACATTCTTAGTACATAACATTAATATTCTTGGGGTGTTTGTTTGGGGGTTTTGTAGGTATAAGTCTGTTTTGTTGTCTTACATAAGACTACTTAGTTAATTTCTTGGTTTTTATTACTAATACTAAACAGCAAGCAGAAAAACATGAAAAAAAAGAAAGAAGAAATATTCTACATTATAATAATTGTCATTATCTTACATAATTTTTATCTTTGGAAGAAGTAGGTAAAAAAACCATTGAAAGTATAAAATGGAAAAAAATACTGCAACAATGGTAAGAAAATAATTGCTATTAAGCACAATTTGTGATTCATTACATAACATTGTATATCAATATGGATTTGCCACAAACATGTAGAACTTTAAGAAAGCATGCACATTTTTATGCCTTCATATTGCAATGCTTCCAAGCAACCAGTTCCATTCAGAATCACCCTCATTATGCCAATGCACTATGACTGTCATCAAGCAGCACAACAGGACTGGTGTAGACTTCAAAGATGCTGGACATGTGATGATTGGCGGAGGCTACAAATCACAGACAAGTCTAGTTTTGTCCTGTACTAACAATGTCAGAATACATTACTGTTGTGGTACAGGTTAGAAATATGCAGATGTCATCACCAAACAGTGTCACATTGATGGTGTGGGGTGGGATTTCTGTGCACTACAGGACTCCTTTTTACAACATACATGGAAACATGACAGGTATCAGGCATAGTGATGACATTTTGCAGACTTTGGTCCTTCCATCACTTCAGCAAATTAACCCTAGTATCCTTTTCTAAGACCACAATTCCTCTAGGTAGAGTGGCAGGCTATATACCAGCATTTCTTTTGGTGTTTGATAACACTGTTGACCATTGAGAAGTGGTTTCACTCGTTACTGAATTGGTGGTGAGTGTGGGACTTTGGCTTTTGACTTCTGTGTACTCAGTAGTCTTAACATTTTCCCCATGTCTCCAGTGCTGATTTGCATGCCTTTGTTACACAGAATTGACCAAACATTGATGATATGCTTTTTCATTGATCAACAAACTGTTTGCAAAACTGACATTAAATTATATGACCCATAACTTGTTATGAGTAGTATACATGTGCATTATGCTGCTTTACAACAAGATCATATGTATGCTTACTTCATCTACTATTTACGTTATAAACTGTTGAACCACATTTATGTCAACAACGTAATGTATTACAAATTTAAGGAAATTGCAATTCACAAGTCAAAAGATTTAGGCTACCCTTCCATTAGTGCAGTTCTTGTCGCGTAGCTAGCCGGTAAAAACTTGCATTTTTGGTTTCAGTTTAATTGAAAAAACCCCAACAAGAAACCAATTTCAAAAAAGAAGCCAGATGCAGATTTTATAAATGCTACCAAAATTATTGTTTTGAACAGTTTGTGTCTAGTGTTCAAATACCATCAGTGACTATTTATGTTGTACAGAGAAATGGTTGAAAACTCAGGGAAGACTTTATTATCAATTATGAATAATTATTACATAAATCAACACATTCATTTCTACCTTTCAGCAATGGTACATTACCCAACCAAAACTTAGATCTTCCAAAAATATTCAACTGCATCTATTATTTCCAAAAACTTAATTCTTCCTGAATAATTTATAATAATTGTGCTAAAATGTAAAATACTTATAATACATCATGAATTTTAATGTAATTGTGCTAAAATGTAAATGGTTTACAGGCAAACACAATAAAGGGTAAGGCATATATTTTGTAAAATTTTAAGCAAAGAACTTAAAAAGTTTTTGTTCCACAAAAACATAATTAATATATATCAGACATGTACAGGAATAGTTGTCACACTGTATATGCATACTTCAAATTGAAGCGTAGTAGTGAGACAGTATAGGACACCAGCTTGTATTTTAGGCTGAACCTTCGATGAAGGTTTCAGTACCTTTGTTATTACAAGATAAACAAAAATTATTTCTGCCAAGCAGATTTACTAAGCTGACATGAATAGTCTAAAAAAAACAATTAATAAGTATTGCACTTGTAATCAGTTGGAACCTTATAGCTGCTGAATAAAGAGGGTTCCTGTAGGTCATTACAGAAACATTTCCATTAATCATGTACATGTGTATATCACACCAATGTATATGTCAATCTGTTAAAAGTTAGTAGTTAACAAACATGAAATTCAGGCCTTGAAATAAATAAAGAACAGTCCTTCAGGTTACCACATGCCAAAAAAAAGTAGAGAACAGTACTTCGTTCTCCACAAAATGTTGTTAAAAAGCACTACACAACCTATATGTTGATAAGTTGTTTGTTATTTAAATACATTTAAGATACACATGTTCAAGTATTAGTACAATGAAAACCCAGATATGAATGAATAACAATACCAGTGTCAGTGATGTGATTTAACACCAATAACAATAAAAATGTTATCTAGGTGTTCGGTACTATGCTCATTTCAATGCCTGATAATAAATTTTGTGATAACTATCATGAGTTGTTAGTAAAAGTATAAAATCAACATAAAACAAACTCAACCTTAACTAAGGGTTAACATCTAAATGTAAGAATGAGCAAAATCATGATAACTTTTCTCATTCCTATATGCATTCATTACATGAATGCCAAAAGTAAGTTTAACTTGTAGGCACGATATATATATATGCAAGCCAACTCGTACCAGCAAAGAAATATGTTTTAAAGAACATATTAATTTTTAGCACCTGAACATAAATAGATAAAGCTTTTAAACTTTAATTCAAATTTTGGAAAATAACAAGCTAATAAGCGCCGTTCCCCAAATAAGCCTCCAATAAGTGCCGGGTCTGTAACACTTTGCCACAAAATAAATGCCTGGCCTCTATTAAGCCATGAGCATCCAATAAGCGCCAGGTAAGACAGCTGAAAACTGATTACTCCCTGGCATAATTTAGGCACATTATGTGGACAAATAATATTAATTTGTTCACTGTTTTATTAAAGTTTAAAGTTTTGTTATAGTTCGAAATTAAACTTTAAAAATAAATAAAATTGTTTGAAAAACATAAGTGCCGGGTCTCTAATAAATGCCGGTCTCCTATAGGTGCTGGGTCTGCGACCATCTTGAAATGAATAAGCGTCTGGATGCTTATTAGAGGAAATATGGTACTTTAAGTGTGACACAATTCTGAGAGTACTGCAAAAGCAATACATGTCCCCTACAGGACCCAACAAATTTTCATATTTCCTAAATTCAAAGGCCATAACTCTGTCAAAAATGGGTAAATTGTTAAACTTGATCTGTAACAGTACATGATAAAGTCATATACAAAATTTAAGCTGAATTTCTCAGGGCCTTCAGAACAAAAAATGTTAGGAAAACAAATGTTCACATCTCTTAAGTTCAAGGGCCATAATTCTATCAAAAATTAGTAAATCGCAATGAAAGTCAAAAACATCTGAAAAACTATATTTGGGACAGATGAACAGACAGACAGATGAACAGACAAAAGGATGGAGGTGAAACCTATAGTCATCTCCGGTTGGACCAGGAGGGGACTAATAAACCATCTACTGTTTTTTCTACGATTAATTCAATTTACTGAATACTAAAAATTTTTATAACAGAAACAGGTGTGTACTAGAGGTGGATACAAAGTAATCAAATAAAACTAACAATGCTTTTGTCCTATATATGCAGCCAGCGTAGTTAAATATAAAGATGAGCCCCAGGGGCCTAAACGGTCACCTGAGTAAATTGATTCATGCTGAATGACCAAATTCACAATTTTGTTTGTCCATGGGTAAATGATATTTCACACCAAAGTTAGCTGGAAATAGTCTATTAATTTATTCCATTTCTCTATGTGGTAAATTTTACCCACTACATCAGAACAAACCACAAACCCAACATTAAGGACATAAACTATCTAGTGACCTTTACATATATGAAGACTATTCATTTCAGAACTTGGAAGTAGAGATTATTTTTTAAATTGGCTTATTTCATTTTCCTCTTTTGGACTCCACACATGAATGCCACTGGTCGGTCAGAATGAGAACATTCACAAACCTGTTTCTACAGGTGCCAATGATGCCTACCACATATGGGTTATTTATTCACGATTGACGGGATGATTGACGATTGACGGGTCACTTAAGCTTACGGCTTAGGTGACCTAAAATAACATGATCCTCTTCAATATCAGTGACAAATGCATGTAACTGGTGCAAACAACAGCTGCAAATACAAGTTGCTAGTCTTGAGCTGTAAATGATAGTTAAAACATCAATGCCTTCAATAAAACACATAGTATTTAGACTAAACAGCAGTTGATCAGTACTTAAAATGATTTCCTCTCATTATCAGATGTTGGACATATTCTTAAAACAAATATATGCAATCTTCATTACAAATAAATGTGACCGATCCCCGTCAGTGGGCACATTGGGCTATATCTTGTTCCAGCCAGTGCACGATGACTGGTATATCAAAGGCTCTGGTATGTGATATCCTGTCTGTGGGATGGTGCTTATAAAAGATCCCTTGGTACTAATGGAAACATGTAGCGGGTTTCCTCTCTAAGAATATATGTCAAAATTACCAAATGTTTGACATCAAATAGCCGATGATTAATTTTTACTAGGTAAAATATTTGATACAATTGCCAGCATTTTCAAAAGATCTGTTGATACAAATCAAAAAAAGAATCAATATTGCAAATTATTGGATAGAATTAACTATAGTTATAAGTTATATTGTATATATATATGAATGTAATGTATTGTAATAGTAATTAAATTAAAATACAATTAAAATTTTTAAAAATCACCTGATAAAATATGAACTGTAAGCTTTAAACGTATACTACATAAAACAAGTTGAGGGTCAGTAAATATATTTCATATGCAAGTGCATTTAACCTTAATATCATTATATTGGATGCAACAGAATTTTCACTGTGCCTAATAATCAAATGCAGAAAAAATCCTGATGATCTTATAAATTATTTTTAAAACCCCCCAAAAAAACCCCAATACTTTGTATTTCATGTTCATCAAAATCTATAAAAATAATATTTGTGGATGTATTTGGTAAAGTGTGTGTGTGTGTGTGTGTGTCTGTGAGTGTGTGTGTGTGTATTTTGTTATTAACTGATCCTTAACTTGTAATGAGTAATATATTATGTAGAATGAGAAAAATTGGCTTTAGAAAACATTTCTTTTTCGCCATCAAAAAGAAAATAGAGCTTTCAAAATATAACATTTACAAACAATAACAATCAATCACAATTATTGATATATTTAGCACTATATAAAATATTTCTTTATATAACACCCAAGTAATCAGTTCCAATGTTTTGGAAACTTTTTCTTATAATTTAGAATGGACTAATATTATTTTTAGTCTTCTTGTAAGAGATGGAAGTTTCATGTAAGTCATAACAAAAGATTATACAGTGAAACCCCTCAAAACCAGACTCACTATAAACTGGAATTCACCCAAAACCCAAAGATATTCAGTTTCGAGGGTTTCCACTGTAATATTTGTTTAATGCCATCACAGAAGTCTGAAACAAACAAGCTGTTTCCTTTCTGACTTAGGTGTACTCAGTCACAGTAGAATGATCTTTGTATTTGTCTGCTGTTTTTGAAGAATTGTGGATGATCAATGTATCCACCACCACACCTTAAAACAGCAGATCTGCCAGCACGGTTCAGGCGCTGACACATCATTACACACTGTTGCTGAGGATAATTTTGACACCTCTGCCAATTTAAACGTGGCAGGGGCCTACTCCATACCAGCTTGCAATTTGAAAGCCTTTCAATTGCTTTAACACTGGCAATTGTATCATAAACTCTGATAATGAGGTTTCTTATAGATTCTTGGCCGATGTTGTTTGCACCAACATGCAAAATTATTAAATCAGGGTCCTGGGATGAAGATGCATCTTCATCCCAGGTAACCCTAACCATTTAACACTGACATTGGGAATCATGGTAGAGCAAAAATGTGGTTCAGCTCTAGCAATCAAGCTGGAACCAATTATCCACACCAACTTTCGAACACACCTCTCTCCTTTGAACTTATTATACCTTTCAACCGGTTCTTCATTATCGCTGCTTGAATACATTGCTAAAAAACAATGACATAATTAACAATAGCGGTGGTTTTCATCGACTTTAGTATAGATGAAAACATGGGGGTGACTTTTCGTATGCTCGGCATTGTAAAATTGGAATTTTACCATAAGTTAAAAAAATATATTTAAAAAACTGGGAAGGTTGACAGGGATTTGTTTACATATTCTAGTTATACACTTAGTGTGATACTTAGAAAACAATAGTAGTCGTTTCCATCGACTTTAGTATAGATGGCAACATGGGGGTGACTTTTCGTATGCTCGGCATTGTAAAATCGGAAGTTTAGCCCAAGTTAACAAAATATATTTAAAAAACTGGGAAGGTTGACAGGGATTTGTTTACATATTCCAGTTATACACTTAGTGTGATACATAGAAAGCAATAGCAGTGGTTTCCATCGACTTTAGTATAGATGGCAACATGGGGGTGAATTTTCATATGCTCGGCATTGTAAAATTGGAATTGTAGCCCAAGTTAAAAAAATATATTTAAAAAACTGGGAAGGTTGACAGGGATTTGTTTACATATTCTAGTTATAC